>NC_081414.1:315621663-315921663 GCF_030272615.1 Cryptomeria japonica | reverse complement strand
CATATAATTACATTTCTAATTACATCTTAAATTCATTGTATTAATATCATTACATTTAGTTGCATTTTCATCAATTGCATTCATAACCATTCATTTAGTTATTGCATTGCATCCTTACATTTAGTTGTGTTTTGATAAATTGAATTCATAATCATTCATTTAGTCGCAATTTCAATGATTTCACACTTCATTTCATATAGCATTTAGTAAATATTATCATCATATGTCATCACAATCACATGTACATAGGATCAGTGCATAATTGCATAAATCACATATATAGGTAATCATTCTGCATCATCATGTAGACATATCACATCATCACATAAGCATAATCATCATAAGTAAACAAGCATCATCATGATCCATACATTCCAATGCATAATCATAACCATGTATAAATTTAATAATTACATTTCATAATCACATGTAAAGAAATAACATCACCATTGCATATCCCATATAACCATCATGTACATAAAACATCATATAAGCATCTAAATAGTTATAATTCATCCATCCATCATCATATAAGCATGTAAGAAGAAAACCATATGCATACATCTCAATCAAATAGGAATATTGCATCATCATATGATCATTTTAGCATGTACAAACCACATGCATCCATCCATCATATAAATAAACCATAAATCATGTCACACATAGAATGCATCCAACCACCTACTGCATATCATGTCATAAAGCAATAATCAAATTCCAAGTGTACAATGATGTCAAATACATAAGAAAGATACATCTCAAGCCAAAATGAATAATCAAGTGTCTCCAAGAGCATGTATACATCAAAAGTAAGGCACGTGGATCTAAGTTGTGCTCCCTCCAGACATTGTAGGCCAGTTGAATTGGGGAACCCTCTCAAATCAATGATTGTAGTAAGGTGGCACCATCTTGCTCCAAGCATTTTATCTCTCAAATGCTCAATTCACCAGACTCCAAATGTGCAAATGAGGTGGAAAGTTAACCTCGAGGCCTTATATAGCTACTGTGGACGTGAGAGGGGTATGCCACTAGGGTAAGAGAGTGGGGCATGTATGTTGGTTGTGTAATCACATAAATTATCAAATAATAAAATAATTTTATCAGGAGATCAATTTCTAAAATTCAAAATTTATAAAAAAATATAAAAACTCAAAAAAAATTCAAAATTTAAAAATTCAAAAAAAAAAATGTCAAATGATTTCCCGAGGGGGCATCCATCCATTGTCCAAAATCAAATTTTCATTCGAGGAAATCAAATCATTTTTTTCTTTGAAACAACGTGTCAAAAACACATCGTCTCAAAGAGGGGAAAAATGTATACACCTAAAAATGGCTTGGAAAAACTAATTAAATACAAGTTATTTAATTAATGTCTAATGTCTAATCCCTCTATCTATAAATAAATTCTTTAATTTATTTATATGATTCATGACATTTATTCTTCCTATCTTAAATTCATTTCCACATCATCTAACCAACTTGCCTTATCATGCCACACCAAAATTGCCACATCAACATGTGTCTCACAAATTAAATATTCTCAAACATTTAATTACTCAAATATCTTCAAACAATTCAACAAACTTGGAGAGACACATGGAATTTGCAACCAATTAAGGACACTTGGCATCCCTTTTCCTCTCCATCCTCCACATAGCACTTGTTTCCCCTTAAGGAAACATGATCCACTTTTCTCTCCAACTTCTCCATCTCTAGCCCTTCATCTTCTCAAAACAAATACTAACCATCCATCCTTGCCACCTAGGACATGAACCTAGGAAAATATATAAATAGAACTTTCATTTGCACAAATCAAGGTCTAGAAGCTAGAAGATCATTTGCATAAAATGAAGCATTGAGAATTTTCTAGCAATTCTTAAGCATTTTATAGCATAGCATAGCATTATCAGTTAGCATAGATCAATAGAGCATTTTCCATCATGTAGAGAAAAATTGTATCTCATCTAGCTTAGTATCATATGTTGTAGGAACAATTTCTTGTATTTTGAATTCAATCTCATTCTCTGGGTTGTCATTTTGAAAGCCATCAGTGCATAAATCTGAGAGCTAGTATGGCTTGATAAATCCTTGGAGATAGAGGACAATGGGACATTCATAAGGAGGCTGAGTTTTGAATTTCTTTATCTTAATTTTCTTTTAAATTAGTCTCATTGATGTGTTTAGGATTAAATTTGATTGACAAACATTCTTGCACACATTTTGAAATAGATTTATTTAAGATAGGTATATGCAAGTTTTTTAGGTGAGAGACTCATTTATAAAAAATAAACCATAACCATAAAAAAAGACAAATGTACAGGATTCATTCTTGTATTTAATGAAGAGTTTAAAGGTCATTAGAGAATATTATATTGCAAGAATTTACTTGTATAGGCTGCAACCATCATGAAATATTGTGACTTATACATGCTAACATCGAAAATAACTACTAATCTATTAGTATCAACGTTTTAGTTTATAAAGTGTAATTTAAAATATTGATACAAGCATAACTTACACAATTAATTTCAGTAGCATGTCTATTATTTTTTTGTAGATTCATTACAATTTAAGTTTTTCTACTATGACCCTACTAGAAATTTTCAATTCTCAAACTGGTTCTCAAACTTCATGAATCATTATAGTTTCCTTGTTTTCTAGGGTAAACTATATCTTTTATTGTATGGAAAATTAACATGATAATTAGCTTTTAGTGTTTTTTATTACATTAGCAAGGAGAGGACCCTAAACCCTTACAAAACAACAAAATCAGAGAGTAGCATCACAAAATATAGCATCAAACAACCAAAGAAACAAAATCACAACAACATCTCTCAGAAGTAATTAAAATTATCATATCCACATAACTAAACATACTGTTCTCATCCAACCACCATCTACCCAAAATATAACTACGAATAACTAAACATAAAGAGTCCATAAATTTAACAGAGCATATAGTTTTAATAAAAGTCTGAGGCATATGACAAACATGCCTATTCATAAGAAAATCATTATAACAACTACACCTGACTATACTAGAATTCATCATAGAGAAAAAAGAAAAAGAAAAAAAAAAGCAAAACATAAACTGCTTAATCTTCCCTAATAAGGTTCTAGTTCTGCTCAAATCTTTGCACCTGTTCATTCCAGATCTCCAAGGGAATTATATCCTCATTCTTGTCTTCCTCATCTAGTTTGCCTTTCTTTGAGAACTTCCTAACTTTATTCTTCATCCCGCTCTGTCCAAAGACAAATCTCATGGCAACTTTCCTCATTATGCCATTAGTGATGGTACACAAAGAACTTAAGGAATTTCCCATTTGATGGTATCCCTACGTGTACTCTTCAATTTTGGCTTCAAGGTTCATAACCCTTACTTGTAGTTTGATCATTTGGTTTTCTAGATTCTTAGTGTTATCCTTCTCTACACCATAGGGTGAATCTTAAGAGCAGGGCACCATATATACATCATCCAGAGAGTTATGTGGCAAGGACACCTATTCAAAATCCTCCTTGTCCTCCAAAGATTCACTCTCTTGCATTTCCTCCTTGTATTTCTCCTCTCGTTCTTCCTCTTCCACTTAAGACTCCTCATCATTAGTATCCTCATTAGAGGAAGCTTCATGGTGTAGGGGCACCCAAGCAAGCAATTAGGACCCTGAAGACATTGGAGATGCAGGGAAGGAGTTATGAAGAACAACAAGTCAATTGGCATGTATTGAAGCCAATAATGTCATACGGAGGCAATATGAATGATGTAATAGTTAAATGTCCTGAGGGTCCTAATAAGGATCCTAGGACCAAATCTTTGTAAAATGGGTCAATAGTACCCCAAAGAGATCTAATAGGTATAGAGAGTCAATAATGATATATTTATCCTAATTGGATCAAATGCAATGGTTGGGAGAGTGTTAGGTTAGTAGGAATCAATAAAATCAAATGTTGAAATTCAAATTTTGAATCAAAACGGTCAAATAGGTTTTTAGGTAGGAAAGATGATTTAAGAGTTTTTTAGCATTTTAATCATTCCAAAATGAATGGAGACCGGTTGGGGTAGTTAGGAGAAGTGGCTATAAATCCTTTGAAGTCATTTTTTATTGGAGTTGATGAACCGTACGGCTACTATATGAATATAATAGCAAAGTGAATAAAAATAGTTATTTCCTTGCATTTCCCAGTTTTTTGTTGATGTTTCATTGATTGGAAGTGTTTGTTTTGTATAATGATAGAAATATGCATTTATTGATCTATGATAGAGTTTGTTTAAATTATTTGGTAAGAGATTTGATCAGACTTTGCCATTTATTGTTGGTTGTACCTTTCATTTATGAGTTTTATCTTTGGTTTGAAGGCCAAAAATCCATTCTAGGGCCATTCTATGAATGTAAGACCCTTATTCTCATAGAATGGGCTCTATTTAACATGTATTATATGATCCTAATGAATTAACTTGCAGTAAGAGTGGATATGTAGGCAATCACATCAAGTTGTATGAAGAAGAGTGAATAAGTTTCATGCCAAGGCTATAGCAGCAAGAGTTATACCTTAATAAGGGGGTATTTTAATGATTGGAGGAGTCTCATATGACCTAGGATAAGGTGTAGGAACCTTGAACAAGTTTCAGAAGAATTGGGAGGGCTGTTAACCAGTAAACCCTTGGTTTTGGAGCAAGTTGGTGAGGGTTTTGGGGTTTTCATATCAAACAAGATCATAGAACCAAATTTATTTGAGCCATATTACAATACTTTTGAGATTTTTAAGGTTGGGGGATAAGTATTTGTCATACTTCCTTTGTAAAAGTGGGGTAATTTGCACTTAAAATCAGTCCACAGTCTCAGGACAACAGGTTGGGTCCAAAACAACAATACCTGAGCCTGTGATAAGTTGCAATACACTGAAATGGGTGTCTAAAAAAGGTAATTTATTTTGAAGGTGATTTGGAAATTTTTGGAGAAAACTAATTAAAACAGTCTCAGGAGGCCTAGTTGGGGCTAGTAAGTCTAGTAGAGGCCTAGGAGGGTTTGAGTGCCTATTGGATGATTGAGACTTTGGAATCAGTTGATTATCATCATAATAGGCTGGAGTAAGTGTTTGGAAGCCTTTGGAGTCTTTGATAAGTGTTAGTTTGACATTTTCCCTTTAGAATGATTAAGGTGCCTTGGAAGACTTGGTAGAATCAAGAAGATTGAAGCATTTCACAAGCATATTGTCATAAGTTATCTAAACCCCCTAAACCCTCTACATCAAATTGGTATCAAATTCATGTGTATATCTTTGAGGGAAGGTTGTGATAAGATGGCACCTAAAAATCAAATGGCTAGGGAGATAGAGGAGTTGAGAGAATCCCTTGAAATAGAGAAAAGGGAAAAGAGGCAGTTGGAAGCAACAAAGGATAGGGAGGATAGAAAACAAAGGAGAGAGAGATTACAACTACTATCAAGGATTGAAGCCTTAGAGAAAGAAAGGGAAGAATCTAAAAGAGAGGAGGTGAGTGAAGAAGTGGAAGCACATGATGAAGGGGAAAGGCATGAAGAGAATAGGGAAGAGGTGGTAGACCCTGAAGAGAGGAGGTTGGTAAGATTATTGAAAGTAGTCGAAGGTGGTGGAATAAAAGGTCATGTTGATTTACCTATATAACAGGGAAGGATGGATAGTGAGGAAGTTCTAGGGTGGATAGAGGCCCTAGAAAACTACTTTGAATTGGAAGATACTGATGATGATAAGAAAGTGAGATTTACAAAGGCAAAATTGAGAGGAACTGCATTGACATGGTGGAGTGGTATGTAGGCTGAGAGGACAAAAAGATGATTGAACAAGGTTACAAGTTGGGAGAGAATGAAAGAAATGATGAAAGTACAATTTCTACCATCTTATTTTACTATACAAACAAAGAGGATGAGATAAAACTTAAAACAAAGATACGTGGATGTGATGACATACACAGAGAAATTTCACAAATTGAGCATTAGGGGGGGAGCAGAGGATGAAGAAGAAAAGGTAGCCAGGTATTTGAATGGGTTAAGGTATAATTTGTAGGATGATATTGGTTTGAGTATTCCATAAATGTTGGGAGATTGTTTTCAACTTGTAATAAGGGTTGAGGAGAAGTTGAAGAGAAAACAAGAAAGACAAGGAGGTGAATTAGAGGTAGAGGATCCATGAGAGGAAGAGGGGGTAGGTCTGAAAATGTTTCACAAAGATGAGATAACAAGGATAAAGATTCTACATCAGAGAAAAGAGGTGGTTACAACTATAGAGGAGGAGGAAGATTTGGTAGTGGAAGAGGATCATATGTATTCACAGGAAGGTGTTACCATTGGAATGAAGTAGAGGAAGGGATAAAAGAGTACATTTGAGATATGAAGAAGAAGAAATGAAAGAAGAGAAGAAATCATTGAAAGAAGGACCAATGTTAGATGGATAATTCCTCATGGTTAGTAAAGGAAAGTTGCATCAACAAGCATCAAATCAGGTATCCATTTTTAAAACACAATGTTTGAGCAAAGGTAAGATATGCAAGATGGTTGTTGATTTAGGTTCACATGATAATCTTGTTTCTTATGATATGGTGCACAAATTGGGATTGAAGATATTTGATCATCCTAATCCTTATCATGCCACTTGGTTTAGTCAAGAGAAACATGTGATGATTAGTCAGAGGGCATATGTTGATTTCTCAATTGGTCAATATCATGATAGGGTTTTGTGTGATGTTATACCAATGAATTTACAGAGAACTATACATGATGGCTATAGAAATGTATACTTGGTGCATAAGGATAACAAGAGTTATATTTTAATACCTTTTCCTTGTAAGGAGAAGAATGAACACAATGTTATTTGTTTTGGGGACAAAATTAGGATGTGCGTGAAGGGTAATGAGAAAAAGGATACTGGTTGGAGGGATCAAACAAACTTGCAGCAAGGTTGGGACTTCAAGAGTATAAAGGTTGGGAATATTGATTGCCTTGTGGTCGAGCAGAGAAATTTAGTTAAACCTCTGAGTTTTTAGATGAAAACAAATCAGAACTATGACATGGGGAGGCAAGGAGAGTTGCAGGAACAAGGTCCTAGACAAGGACCCAAAAATATGCTTTTTGATACTAATGTCTTTGGTAAGATGAATGTAGGTTGTAGTAGGAGGAAGATAAAACTTGGAAAATACATATACCATGTCAAAAATCAGAAGACAATATTGTTTGATGGTTGGAACAGGATTGGTCACTCTTGGGAGAGGAGTTTCTTTGTTTGGTGGGGAGTATGGTGCAGGGGCACCCAAGCAAGTAATCAGGACCCTCAAGACATTGGAGATGTAGGGAAGGAATTATGAAGCACAACAAGTCAATTGGTATGTGTTGAAGACAATCATGGCATTTGGAGGCAATATGAATGATGTAATGGTTAAATGTCCTAAGGGTCCTGATAAGGATCCTAGGACCAAATCTTTATAAAATGGGTCAATAGTACCCCAATTAGTTCTAATAGGCATATAGAGTCAATAATGATATATTTATCCTAATTGGATCAAATGTAATGGTTGGGAGAGTGTTAGGTTAGTAGGAATCAATAAAACCAAACATTGAAATTCAAATTTTGAATCACAACGGTCAAATAGGTCTTTAGGTGGGAAAGATGATTTAGGAGTTGTTTAGCATTTTGATAATTCCAAACTGAATGGAGACTGGTTGATTTAGTTAGGAGAAGTGGCTATAAAGCCTTTGAAATCATTTTGTATTGGGGTTGATGAATAGTACAGCTATTGTACAGACAAAATAGCAAAGTGAATAAAAACAATTATTTCCTTGCATTTCCTAGTTTTTTGTTGATGTTTCATTGATTGGAAGTGTTTGTTTTGTATGGTGATAGCAATAGGAGTTTATTGATATGTGATAGAGGTTGTTTGAATGCTTTGGTAGGAGATTTGATCAGACTTTGCCATTTATTATTGGCTGTATCTTTCATTTATGAGTTTTATCTTTGGTTTGAAGGCCAAAAATGCATTCTAGGGCCATTATATGAATGTAAGACCCTAATTATCATAGAATGGGATCTATTTAACATGTACTATATTATCATAATCAATTAACTTGCAGGAAGAGTGGATGTGCAGGTGATCACTGTGAGTTGTCTGAAGAAGAGTGAATAAGTTGCATGCCAAGGCTATAGTAGCAGGAGTTATACCTTAACAAGGGGGTATTTTAATGATTGGATGAGTCTCATATGAACTAGGATAAGGTTTAGTAACCTTGAAAAAAATTTAGAAGCATTGGGAGAGTCGTTAACCAGTAAACCCTTAGTTTTGGAGCAAGTTGGTGAGGTTTTTGGGTTTTTCATATCAAAAAAGTTCATAGAACCAAATGGACATGATTTTCCTTTTATTTGAGTCATATTACACTATTTTTGAGAGTTTTAAGGTTGGGGTATGAATATTTGTCATACTTCCTTTGCAAAAGTGGGGTAATTTGCACCTAAAATCAGTCCACTATCTCAGGACAGCAGGTTGGGTCCAAAACAACAATACCTGAGCCTATGATAAGTTGTAATACACTGAAATGGGTGTCTAAAAAGGTAATTTATTTGGAAGGTGATTTGGAAAATTTTGGAGAAAACTAACTAAAACAGTCCCGAGAGGCCTAGTTGGGGCTAGTAGGTCTAGTAGAGGCCTAAGAGGGTTTGAGTGCCTAGTGGATGATTGAGAATTTGGAATCAGTTTATTCTCATCATAATAGGTTGGAGTAAGTGTTTGGAAGCCTTGGGAGTCTTTTATAAGTGTTAGTTTGACATTTGCCCTTTAGAACCATTAAGGTGCCTTGGAAGACTTGGTAGAATCAAGAAGATTGAATCATTTCACAAGCATATAGTCATGTCATCTAGACCCCCTAAACCCTCTAAATCACTTCATCATCTTCTAGGATAAATTCCTCAGAAAATTCATGAGTCATTTCTTTGGGTTCAATTTTGACCCTTCTATCTTTGGTCAGGAGACGATCCAACCTTCTCTCCCTAGAGATGCCCTCCTTTTCCTTCTCGAGCATCCTCTTCTCTTCCTTCTCAAAGTCATTTAAGTCAAGATCTATGGTGATATTTATCTTGGAGGAGTATTTATCGAGCTTTATGGCCTTAATAGGTGTTTTTTAGGGGTTTCTAATTTTCTTTTATTAGGATTACTTTTAAGCAGGGCTACCTCTAGGGTTTATTGTTCCTTCTTGGCATAGGGCTTCTTACCTTTGGATTTGGTCATGGGAGTACTTTCAGGCAAAGGAAAGGGGTTGGTCTCAATGAGCTCAATTTTAATAGAGGATTCATGGGCCTCATCCTCAGTCTCAGAGTTTCCTAAAAGGGTAAGCAAACAATTGCAATGGGGGAGTGGTCAAAGGTGTATTTATACATAATATAAATAAGCCCTTGGTGCAGCAGAGGATTAGCATCATCAACAATACTGAGTACAAGTAAAGTGAACATAAAATAAGGTAAATTTATCCTATCACCATGCCTAATGTGATTCAGGATGGGGAAATGATAGTCATGCACATAGGTATAATGTCCTTCTAAGGTAAAGTATTTCATAACAAAATAGCTAACGATACAATAGGGCTTAGGAAGGACAAAACGACCATACCCATTTTGCACCACCAATGCCCTCTCTCCTTTTTCAAACAATTTCTTCATGTAGTACTTGTAATCTACTAAGATTTTCTTTTCAACTTTCTCGCCCTCATTTTGCAACCCGGTCACTTTCGCAATGAGCTTCGGTGAAACAATAAAGGAAATTTGGCCAATTGACACCTGACCATTTTTCCAGAAGTTGCAAAATCTTGTTGACAAGGCTTTTTTATAACCCTTCATGGCTAGAAAGAAGGGTGACATACCCACTTTGTGGAAAATATCCCACACCTCTTCATTTTTTGAAGTTTTGTGCTACTTTTAGGCTCTGTCCTCTTCAAAGGGCCCCCCATTTCAATAGAATTAGCCATAGTGCTACAAGAGAAATTCTGAAAGCGACATAAAAATAAATTTCAACTTATAAAACCATCCTCATTCGGTAAAAAATAGTCACCAAAAAGGCTATCTTTGGATTGATTATCTTCATTGTCCTCACTTGTGAGAGGGAAACTCACATCGTGGGAAATTAAGTTGCTATGAAAAACAAACCCATTAAATAATTTCCTCATATTTAGTATTTAAGGCAAGGTGGAGTGGAAAAGGATTCATACTTCCAAAATTGCAAATATAACTATTGACATACACATCACTGTTTAGCCTAGTAGACATCCAACACAACCCCAAATTAGCCACCCAGTCAGCATCCTTATCACTATCCTGATAATCATTAGGCAATTAGTTTGAATTTGAGAAAGTTTGGTGCTCATATTTAAAAGGTAAGGAGGGAAAAGGCAATCAAAAAGAGCCATTATTTTCCTAATTAATTGATAAAGTCACCCAGGTAAGGTTTAGCCCATTCCTTAGAGAGGATTTTTTTAACCTGATCGGGCTCTGGTTATAATTATAAAAACTCCAATCCTTATGAGTTAGGCCTTGATTTGTAGCTTCATTAGTCACATGGTTCACTTCTCTCAAACTATGTTGGTTTTTGATACTCTTAAAGAGGTCCATCAACCTTTTACACTCTTCCATAATACTTTTTATTTCCCAAGGAATATTAGCACTACCATTCAAGCAGTTCATAATGAGTTTAGAATCACCTTCCAAGACTACATTTTGGCATTTGAGATTATGGAGGTGTAAGAGACCTTTCCAAGCAACCATAGCCTTTTCCCTATTGTTATATCTTTTCCCTAGATTGAAACAATAGCCTTCCATCATAAGGCCCCTACAATTTCTTATGATGCCACTCACTCCAGATAAATTAGGATTCCCTTTAGAACAGCCATCAAAGGTGAATTTTAACCAACCTTCCTCCAGAGGAGTCTAGATTCAATTATTCTTTAAGATCAAATTATGCCAATTCATCATAAGAAGACTATGGTTAATTCCCCATATCTAATTTATTCTCAGATCCATCAAGATTGGCATCACTTTAGAGGTCCCCGACAAGGCAACATTTATATTCTCCTTAACCTGCTATTTAATGATGTGAAACAAAACTTTACTGCTATGAGATTCTTCTCTAAATACCCTGTTATTATGCTCCTACAAATTCTAGGTAGTGAAAGGAGGAATTTGGAGCCAAAGGTTCTTGATAATTGGGTGTGTAAAAGGGTTGAGAGTCCATTTCTCTATGAATTCTTTCAAATTCCTAAGGAAGGTCTAGCTAATCATAAGATCAACAAGCAACTCATCCTAAACCTCCCTTGTGAATTGACAGTGCAAGAATAGATAGTTAATTCTTTCAAGATCTTTACAACAGAAGAAACAACTATTGACAAGGGATAAACCTCTTTTATTTAAATTGTCAATAGTTAAAAAATTTCCATGAGCAGTAGCCCACAAAAAATAATTGGTCTTGGGTATGAGGCCTTTAACTCAAATCCTTTTCTAGTAGAAGTTGTCCTTAGGTTCTTCAACAATGTTGTTATAGGCGGATTTGATCAAGAAAGCTCCAGAGGGGTTGTACTTCCAAATTCATTCATCCTCCAAGTGGGGCAAAAAAAAGGAAAATCTCCTAGAAAGAAAGCCAAGGATTAGGCCTCATTCATCAATTGATTTAAGATATGAGCCAGAATCTTCATATTAATCAACACCAAATCCACATGATTTCTCCACCTAGCCTTGTCCCTTTGCCACCAGAGGTAATCATGAACAAGATTATCACAACTTTTGATAAGGATCTATTTAATTTTATTGAATTAAGTAATTTCTGATAGTGCATAATCTTTTAGCCAAACATCATCCCAAAACCTAGTGCTCTTTCCATTTGCCACCATCTTTTTTCCTCCTTTTATAAGAATAGTTTTGGTTTTCAAAACATTGTTCCAAATGCAAGAACTAGAGGGTAAATCTTTATTAGTAAGAAAGCTGCAACTACTGGCATTATTAAGGTTTTTGGCAGTAATAATTTTTATCCAGTCCTTAGCACCTTCAATCAACTACCACCCAATTTTGGAAATTAAGGCCCTATTAAAAAATTTAAGCTTTCTTATACCAAACCCTCCTTCACTAATGGAACTGCAAAATTTATCCCAAGCAACAAGAGATAGTCTTGTTTTTTCTTCAGTACCCGTCCAAAGGAGGCGATTTTGAATTTTTTCAATCTTATCAGCAACACATGCATGCATCTTAAAAAGAGAGAGGTAGTAGACTAGGATGTTCTATAGGTAGGATTTGACTAATTCGATTTTACTAGCCAATCTTAGCAATTTCCCTTTCCATCTAGCTAGCTTCTTCTGAAATATTTCAATGATACCATTCCAAAAGAGAATAGTGGGGGATTTAGAAATAAGAGGCAGAGGCAACCCCAGGTAGGAATCAGGTAAGGAGGTAGCCTCACAAGACAAAATGCTTGTGATTTTAGCCTGAAGGTCATGGTGAACATTCATAAAGAACAACTTTCTCTTTTTATAATTAATATGTTGACCCAAGATCATAGCATAATTTTCAAGGATCTCCTTCCAACCTTTGGCCTCCAATATGTAGTCTTCTTTAAAGATGATTGTGTCATCCACAAACAATTGATATGATATAGGGTCCATAGTAGAGGCTACTTTGATAACTTTTAGTCTACCAGTCCTTTTAAGTCTTTCAATTTTTATCCCTAAGACTTTAGCAACAATAATGAACAAGTAGGGTGAAAGAGGGTCCCCTTGATGGAGATCCCTACCATAGGAGAAGTAACATCTAGGTGATCCATTAACTAGAACCTAGCATAGCAATGTAGTCACACACTATGTAGTCATCTTCAGATATTTATCCTTAAAGCTGAGCTTCTTCAACACTTCAAAGAGGAAGTTTCATGATACTCTATCATAGGCCTTTGAGATATCTAACTTGAAAGCCATACTAGGAGTTTTGTTGTGATCCATTGAATGCACAAGTTCATGAGTAGTGATAACTGCATCCATAATATGTCTCCCTTTAACGAATCCTTCTTGGTTGGTAGAAATAATTTTGTCTAGCACAAGTTTGAGCCTATTAATAATGAATTTTGATAGGATTTTATTCAAAGTGTTACATAGGCTAATAGGCCTAAAACCCTTAATGGAGACAACACTCTCATTCTTTGGAATTAAAGAAATGTAGGTATAATTAACTTAATTGAGGAGTTTACTAGAACTGAAGAAATCCTTTACAACATTAAAGATGTCCAGACTAATAACATCCCAATGTTAGGGCTTAGGCAGACCTGAGCAAATACAAATTAACAATTATATGCAGATACAAACATAAAAGATGAAGAAAAATACATAACATAGGTAACATAGAGATTTAACATGGTTCACCCAAGATGGGATACATCTACAGAACACAATAGTCCAATATTTTCTTATTATCCAATAAATCAGTACAACACCATTACAATGCCTTTTTACATTTTAGTCGCTTATAACATACAATTTTTAGGGCAAGATACAAAGTCAACCTTTTTAGGGTTTTTTTTTCAATGTTGTTATTTTTTTCAAAAAATAGCAAAAAAAACTCTCAAGGCTATGGCCCCGAGCCTCAACGAGGATACATAATGAGTTTACAGTTCTTGCATGATTAGTCGCTAAATACCAACAATCTCCCACTTGGAGACTGATCATGGATGACACTACTGCACTTGCAACTCCCACTAGATAAAATAACTAGATTCAACTGTTCCTTAATTTCATTATTGTCAATCAAGAAGGCCAATAGAAACTGACAAGGAAATCAACTTCTCCCATGTGATTTCCTTCATAAACATATCTGTAGGATTGTCACTTGTGTGAATCTTTTCAAGCTATAATTGGCCATCCTCTAGAATGGACCGAATGAAGTGGTACCTAAGATGAATGTGTTTTGTCCTCAAATGAAGAGAAACATTCTTTACAAGATGAATGACACTCTAGCTATCAGTATATAATGGGATATCCTCCTACATCTAGCCCAATTCCTCTAGAAAATGTTATAACCAAATAATCTCCTTGCTAGCTTCAGTAGCATCCACATACTCAGCTTCAGTGGTTGAAAGTGAAACAACCTTTGGGTGAGCCCACAATAGTGGGTTACACTTTTTTGCCAACTTTGACACTTCAATTTTTCATTTTTAGAAAAAACCTCACGTTCAGACACTTATTAAGTTGATAAACTATAAAAAAATTGTAGATGATGTGAACTAGTGATTTATGAAATTTTTTGTGCAAATTCTAAATATTTTTTTTGAAATTTTTTTGAATCAAATTATTCATTTTTCTATCTCCCTCAAAAACTAGTTTTTTACAAATAAACAACACTTTTAAAGAGTGATACTCATTTGGTATGGCATAACTTTTTTTTCTAAAATAGATATGAATGTGATTCATTCGAATTTAGTTTTGTGACATCCATATCTAATGTTTCCAATTGGTTTCATAACATTATCTTCAATATTTTATATTTTATTAATTTTTGAAGGCGAGTTAACTGTAATTTTGACATATGTTCATTTGGTTGATCATAACTTGTTGTGTATCTATCCAAATACAATTCATTTATTTTTGTTGTAAACAGGACTTCAATACCTAGTGCACAAATATTTTTCATAATTTTTTTTCACTTGTTTACTATTTTTCCATAACCGTTGAACTTGGAAGTTGATGTTTGGTACGAAACCTATGTTTAGTTGATATATAAAAAAAAATCATAATAAACTCTTTATATATTAAAATAATAGTTATTAGAAATCTTGCTTTGAGTACTACTATCATGCATTTGGGTTTGTCAAAATTCTTCCATTTGAGCCCCCAATTTGAGCTTCGAAGGCCAAAAATCTGTAGAAACCATGAGAGGTTTGGGGGGAGTCCAAAACCAAGCATGTTCAATAGAACATGTGTTCTATTAAAGGGGATTTGATCGAATCCCCCTTCTATCGAACCCTCTAATGCAAATCTTATGTTTTATGCCTTTTTGGGTTCGATCAGAAGTTGGTTTCAATCGAATGTGTTTTTTACATTCGATCAAAAGGGGGTTTCAATAGAACATGGCTAAAATCAAGTTTTGGACAAAAGGGTCAATTTTTTTCATCCAAAAAAGTGTAACCCACTATTGTGGGTTCACCCCTTTTGTAGTCTAGAAATCCAACTAACTACAACTCCTCCTATAATTTTGGAATACCCTATAGTACTCATTCTTGTATCAATATCACCTGCCAGATCAGAGTCAACATATCCTTGTAGAGAAGAGTTAGATCCTTTGAAACATAATAACTTTGTAGTAGTAACTCTCAAATACCTGAGAATCCATTTGACAACATTCCAATGTTCCATTCCTGGATTGCTCATATACTTTCTCACAACTTCCACTGTATGTGCAATATCTGGATGTATGTATATCATTGCATCCATTAGACTGCCAATGGCTGATGAATACAAAATGTTAGACATTTTTTTTACCTCTTCCTATGTCTTTGGACACATCTCCTTAGTCAATTTGAAATGACTAGCCAAAGGTGTACTAACTACTTTTGAATTTTGCATGTTAAATCTTTTCAACACCGTCTTTATATACTCACTTTAGGATAAAATTAATGTTCCATTTTTCCTTTCCTGTGAAATCCTCATGCCAAGGATTTTTGTAGTTGTACCCAAATCCTTCATAGCAAATGACCTTGCTAATTTATTTTTAAGTTCATTTATATGATGCATGTTAGTCCCAACAACAAGCATGTCATCAACATAAAGTAATAGGGTAATATAATTGTCATTATCCAATCTCTTAAAATAAACACAATGATCAAAATGACATCTATGGTAACCTTGTTCATCCATGAAACTATCAAATTTCAAATAGCATTATCGGCGTGCTTGCTTTAGGCCATATAGACTCTTCTTCAACCTGCACACTAAATCCTTACCTTTGACCTCATATCCCTGTGGTTGTTGCATGTAGATTTCTTCCTCCAAATTCCCATGGATAAAAGTTGTTTTAACATCTATTTGTTGAAGATGCAAGTCTTATGTACCCATAAGACTTAGAACAGTTCTAATTAAAGTCATTTTAACAAATGGAGAAAATATTTCATCAAAATCTATACCCTTTTTCAGTGCAAAACCTTTTACCACAAGTCTATCCTTATATCCTTTCTATCCTCCATCCTCCTACTTCAACCTATAAACCCATTTATTCGGTAAGGCTCTTTTTCCTACAAGTAATGAGACTAAGTCCCAAGTTTGATTTTGCATCAAGGATTCCATTTCCTCTTTCATGCCTAGCTTCCACTACTATTTGGCATCCACTTGCATTGCTTCTTCATAGCCTTCTAGTTCACCAAAATCAGTTAATAAAATTGAATACAAAGAAGGATAAAATCTTTAAGGGGGTCCCCTTAACCTTATAGAACATCTAACACTTGCAAGAGTTTGTTGGATGTTTTGTTGTTGCTGAGAATCAGGTACCAATGGCATTTCATTCTCAAGAATCTCATCCAACACCACATATTCCTTTTTGACTTATTCATGCGCCTTTTCCTACATTTGTTATTTACACATGACCTTCTCATTGAATATAACATCTCTACTTCTAATTATTTTCTGATTTTCAAAATCCCATAACTGATAACCAATGTCATCCCTTCCATATCTAATGAAGGTACATTTCTAAGATTTATCATCAACCTTAGTTCTATTTTCTTTATCAACATGGACAAAAGATTCACGACCAAAGGTTTTTAGAAAAGAGTAATTTACTTTTTAACAATCCATGCCTCCTCTAGAATGCCACCATCCAAAGCATTCGAAGGTCCTCTATTTATCAAATAAATAATAGTATGTACAACATCTGCCCAGAAATGTAGGGGCAATCCAGCATGCAATCTCATGGTCCTATTGGTGCCCAAAACCAAAGATTGGAAAACCCAAAGACTTGCCAAATCCTCAAGCAGTTCAATTAGCCTTGGCCAATGAATAGGGATAGTCAAAGACTAAATCCCTCTGCACTTTAGGCTACACTAACCTAGGCGGGTGTACCTCACACTCTCAAGAACAAAAGAGATTATTTAAAGTGGATTTAAGCCTTTTAGCAAATTACAAACTGGGAAATTGTTGTCTGCAATTATGGTTTATTATGTGCTTTAAATAAATGCCCTTGAAAAGAAATGATTGTGAATATATATTGAAAATGAGATTGCTTTCAGGACCTAAAAGACATATGCATAGATTAGTTCATATAAGATTTGGGAATAATGTTTTTCTGTCAAGAACCTTGAATGCATATAGATCAAAACCTTGAAAAATCAATAACAAACTAGTGCCTCTATCCAGGGATATATATGACACTTTGTGGACAAAATATCTTATCAACTCAAGAGACAATTTCTCATCAGTTATGAAGGTTCAGTATGTGTTACACAAACAATAAGAACTCAATCTTTCACTTAATGCAACAACATGTGATTCACATCATAGTAAATCTATATACAAATTTATTCAAAGCACAAAGGTAATCATCAACACAAAAGTGTGCACAATATTTGGAAAAGCAACAGTGAACCTTGTATATTAACCTTTAGGAAATGATTGTATACATAAGATGCACTTACAGATACTCCATTACAAATTGCTTGCACAAAATGGTACTTCTTCTTCCTACAGACTTCCCTAGTACAAATGACATTCAGTCCTTACAACGGCATGATGTTCTATGAAAATCTCCCTTCTTCTGTAAAACTGACTCCCTTTAAATATATTAATCAAAAAGCACATATGAAAGGACACACCCTTTCATACACAAGAGGGAGTTACAGACAGTTGCATTCCCAAAGGACACACACTTTGGTTTGAAAAAAAACTACAAATGAATCACTAAAATACAACACTAAGACATTAATAATGTAGATTTAATATTTCGTTTCTGCTTGAGTTCCTAATTTCCAAGCTTTGATAAAAGTTTCCTGCACATAAATTAAACCAATCAGGTTCCTCAAATGGAAAGTAAATCATGATTTTCCTTTGGTTAAGTTTTGCATTAAAAATTAGATCTTTTTAGATACATAAATAATCATTCTCCTTAATCAAATATTTTACAACTTTTCTGGAAAATACTTTTACAAAAATTCACACTTTGATTCCGCATAAAAAATTGACCCTAATACACATGTTCCACTTTATTCACTTAGGGTGAAAATATCATCCAATTAACTAATCCAATATTATTCATGAATACTATTGAATATATTTCATCCATTGAAGAAGTATTTCCAAGATAATGATTTAATGTATTTTTCACAAATAATAAAATCATTACATCTTCTAGTATTATATTAATTTATTAAAGTAAGAAATACTTCCTTCCCATGGAAGAAATAATATGTTTTCTCTACACATGAAATGACACTATTTAGATATTGCAATAAATCAAACATTTATCCTTCTAGGGCTAATAAAAATATCTTTAATAACATTAGAAACATTTTGCAAGATCAAATTTGACCTAAAAGGAAATATACCATATATACTTAGGGAAAAAATAACTCAAAATACTGTGCCATATAGTCACAAGATTTACCAAAACAAAAAATTCAAAAAGAATAATATTCCCTAAGAATAATAATATTGTATTAATAACATTTTGGGAATACATTACACTTGAATTAAAACTTTCGAAAACCTAAAAAGATTACTTAATGACCCGCTTTGGAAAAATTTAAAAAAAATTACCCTAAAGAGATGTATAATCTTTACACATAATTAGAGTAAAAATATTTCTTAAAAATATGATATAACTCCAAAAGTAAATGAATTCTCCTTGAGTAAATATTCCAATGAGAGTGATTTACTTTCACTTGAATAATTTCCAAAGTAAAAAGAAATTTGCTATAATAACCTCTTTTGGTAAGGAAATTTAACTTTTGGAAAACTAATAATCATTAGTCTTTGAAATATTAACTTTTCCATGCAATGATACTTTTAAGAATAATAAGAGATTATTATCTTGAAATAAGGAAGTATCAAGAATCATGTTTAATCGTTTGAGTAAGAAATACGCCCTCATAATGTTCGCCCAAGAAACAAATATAATTTTCTGCACACAAAATACCATAATGAGATATTGCAATAAACTCAATACTTTTCCTTTGATATGGTTATCTTGAAATGTAATGCCATTAGAAATATTTTATAAAAAATAATTTGCCCTAAAAGGAAATTAACTTTACATGACACAACCATTAGGGCAAAATATCTAATGAGACATTCCTAAAATTACAATAATCAAAGATTAAAGAAAATAAATCTATAAAAGTCACTTTATACATTATTTAAAAAATCTCAAAATGTAAATATATTATATAGAAAACACATGAGATTATTTACTTTCAAGAAAAATTAAATTTAAAGGTAAAATATTAATTAATAACCTCTTAAAATCAATTTTAGCTTTTTAAAAATAAATCAGAAGCAAAAATTAAAATACATTACCTTTGCTTTGTCCATCGGGGTAGCTTGCTCTATCAGGGTAACACATTTTTAGTTCCCCACTTTGTGCAAATGCCACTTTTACTTATAAAGTTTTCTAAAATAAAAATGATTTACCTTTTGGAAAAAACTTTTATTCCTTTTGGCAATATAATCTTTTATTTAAAAGATTTACAAAATAGACTCTCCATAGAACTTGATATATATTTTGTAAAAGCATTCATATTTTACCCTCTTGAAAATAAACTTTTATTTACTTTTATAGTAACCCTACATATAACACATCAATGCCAATTAAAATTTGTGTTAATAAAAAAAAATCATTTGAAATCTTATAACACAAATAAATGAATATGTTATAACAATAGCTAAATTAATATATCAAAATTAATAATTTTATGCAGGAAAAATAAAAATAAGACGTGAATAAAATGAATTTCATATGACATGAACACATATGGTTCCAAAATTCTTCATTAGGTTGAATAAATCATAATCATTTCAAGGAAATGGTTGGCTTAGTGTAATGATCCTGCAAGAAAGAGAACCGTTATTATCGAAATGCCATTATTTAAAGAAAATGCAAAATGATACATAATGGACTTATTTAAATTTACTTAAAAATGATATAGTAAATAATATCATAAGGCTCTAAAATTTGACATGGTAATACTTGAATGTACACTAAATGCAGAGAAATCAATAACTTGACATAATTACACTCAAATGAAATGAATTTTGGTTCAGAAGGGTGTACCTAAAAATTCAAGTTTTGAATACATATACATACCTGGAAATCGATCTCTTAACGTGTTCATAGGTTTTCAGGAGCTGGTCATAGGTAGTGCATACAATTGTATTGAGAAATCCTCTTTTTGGCATGAATCTATAACTCTAAAAAATTTCAAATTTTAGGGTTCTAAGAGGTCCTTGCACATTCCATGATGGTCCTATTCATTCTCTTAGACACACCATTTTCTTGTGGAGTTCTTGAAACTATCTTCTATCTTCTGATTCCATTGTAAGAACAATAACTTCAAATGCTTTTCTGCAATACTCACCTCCATTATTAGATCTGAGACACTTCAATTTTTTCCTATCTCATTCTTCTCAATCAAAGCTTTCCATTTCTTAAAAGTTTCAAAAACATATGATTTCTATTTTAGGAAATATAACCATGTTTTCCTAGTTGTACCATCTATAAAAATAACATAATAATAAGAGTCGCTGAGAGATGATACATGAGCTGACCCCCATACATCTAAATGGATAAGCTATAACTTCTCACTCTTCTTATCTTTCCCAACCTTAAAAAATCTGACTCTTTTTTGTTTCGCATAAACACAGTTTTCACAAAACTCTAAATCAATTCACTTCAGTCCTAGCAACAAATTTTTAGAGTGAATTATTTCCATCCCTTTCTCATGTGCCCAAGTCTATGGTGCCATAGTTTCAAATCTGCCCTTGCAATATCTATTATAGTTGTCCCTACAACAACTTTCTCTATAGCAGCTAAGGTAGAATATGTATTACTAGTGCACAAATACAATGTGCCTACCTTTGCACCTTTAGCTACTACTAATACACCTTTAGTGACCTTCTAGACATTATTTATAAATGCAACTATATAGCCTTCACTACCTAGTCATCTTGCAGAAATTAAATTTCTTCTTAAATTAGGGGCATGCCTTACCTCCTTCAGCAACCAGTCATTTCCATTCCGCAACTTGATTTTTATCTTTCCTTTTCCAACAATCTCATAGGGCTCATCATCACCCAAGTATACCTATCCAAAATCATCTTGAACATAATTTAGAAAATATTTTTTATGGGGTGTGGCATGAAATGAAGCCCTTGAATATATTACCCAAGAATCATTAACATTATCTAAACACAAAATTAAAGCATCTTGTAAAGTATTACTTGCAACATTGGCATCCTTACTATCATCTCCATTTTCGTCTCCTTGTTTGTTTTTCTAAGACCAAAAATCTTTCTTTAAATTGAGAGCATCCTTTCTTTGACTTCCCTTGTGACTTCTCATGATTTCATTGTCTTTTTCCTCTTTCCTTTGATCTTCCCCTGCTCTCTACATTCAAAATAGTACTTGATGATGTTGAAGTCTCACCTATTCTTTTCTACCACATTTCCTCGCTTAGGATAACAATAACAACATCATCAAATTTCAAAGTGTTTGTACCAGAGATTGAGTTACTTATAGTCATAACCAAGCTATCCCAGTTTTCTTGCAAAGAACATAAAATTAAGAGAGCTCTAACCTCTTCATCAAATTTAACTTTTATAGAAGTCAATTGGCTGGTAACTATATTAAATTCATTCAAATGATCTACTAAAGTTCCTCCTTCACTCATTTTGATATTAAATAAACACTTCATAAGAAATACCTTATTCGAAGCTAGAGGTTTCTGATACAATTTTGCCAATGCCAACATTAGGGTTTCAGTTGTTGCTTCTTTTGATACATTGAATTCTACAAATGGTGCAAGGCACAACCAAATGGTCCCTAGTGCCTTTCTTTCCAGAATATTCCAATCTCCATCTAACATCGAGTGCTAAGTTCCTACCATGCGTTAATAATACTATAAGATATGGCTCCTTCTCCCAAAGAAATATCCCCCCAGAACCAACAAGAAAATGAATAAACAAACAAATAACTCACACAAAAAATAGTGTATAGACCAATAAAACTATGCCAATAACCTAGCACCTATAGACCAATGAAAATAAGACAATAACCTAGCACGAGTACAATAAAAAGTTGCGAGAAAAAGCCAAACTTACAACACAAATCCACCAAGAGTTGTAGGAACAATTCTAAACATGATCACTTTTGCATTTTTTATTACCTCTATACTTATTTAGTTACCAACACCACACAAATTGATGCCCTATAGTAGACTGCAAGTGTCCAACATACATACAAATTCATTCTTTTATTACCAATTGTTCTTATGCCCTACATTTGACCACATTCCCTAGGTCTGACCTCTACAAATATTTTTTCTATGGCCATATGCTTCAAGATACTATCGAAAAGTCTATTTTGATGACCCTTGCAACTACCTTTCGAGATGTGCATTCTCTCCCATTGAGAACCCTGCAAACCCTTGAAAATCACTAGCAACTCCAATATGCAAACACTAGGAAACTTGAGAATAATGATTGACATAAACAATAAACATCTTTACATGGTAGACATAAGAAAATAGGGAAATGTTTGCAACAAAGTAACCTATGATTGGTTGTATGTGCTCAGGTTAATAAGACGTTAACAAAACAAGAAATTTGTGCATGTTAAATTCAATAGCTATTCAAAAGTTTGTTAAAGGTGAAGCTCAATATTATTAATGATTAAAGTAATACATACACAATATTTTCCATTGAAGAAAGCTTCAAGGCTAGAATCTCTCTAGCCAAGTCATTTGCCTTTTGATTTGAATACCGAGCATTTGAAGAATACTAATTATTTAAGATAGAATTTTGAAGCACTTTTTATTGAGAAATTGCAATAGCATGATAGACACACACAATATAATATAGGCACTTCTAGAAATGTTTGAAACATCATTTAGAATAAAATGTAGAACAAGCTTGCTAGACATCTATTACTACTATTCATGGACTTGAACTAACATAAGGAGAAAACTTTAACTAGATCTTAAATATCCTGATGCAAATATTCACCCACTTAATCATTAATCTCTAATATTAACCCATCGCACAATCACCATTAGTTTCAAAAAAATAGGTAGAATAAAAATATTGATTATGAGCACAAAAATTTTCAGTTTCACACTTGTGAAACTTTCGAAATGTTTTCACAATAAACAAAACAAGGCCCATTTGGTAGGTGTAAAAACAAACTCCACAAGCTTTGCCAACATCACCCTAACATATGCCAAACAAGGGGATTTTGAACAGTCATTCAAGTAGAGTGCTAGGAAAGTAGAGCAAGCAATGCGAGATGCTTGCTTTTGGTATACCAAGTGCCAAGTTCCCACCATCCATTAATGATACTAAAAAATATGGCCCCTTCTCCCAAAGTAATAGCCCCCTAGAACTAATAATAAAACAAATAAACAAACAAACAACTGACACAAAAAACAACGAATAGACAAGTGAAACTATCAATAACCCAGCACATGTAGACCAGTGAAGATAAGAAAATAACCTAGCACAAGTACAACAAAAAGTTACAAGTAAAAGCCAAATAAACAACAAAATTCCACCAAACAGTTACAAGAACAGTTTCAAACAATCACTTTTGCATTCTTTATTACCTTTGTGTTTATTTTATTACTAGCACCACACAAATAGATGCCCTATAGTATACTGCAAGTGTCCAACATGCATAAGAATTCATTATTTTATTACTAATTGTTCATATGCCCTATATTTGACCACATTCCCTAGGTCTGGCCTCTGCAACTCTTTTTTCGATGGTCATATGTTTCAAGCTACTGTCAGAAACTCTATTTTGATGGCCCATGGAACTACCTTTGGAGATGCGCATTCTCTCCCATAGAGAACCGTGCAAACCCATGTAAACTACCAATAACTCCAATAGGCAAATTCCAAATAAACTTGAGAGTAATAATTGGCATAAACAATATACATCTTTAATTGGTAGACATAAGAAAATAGGGAAATATTTGCAACAAAATAATGTATGATTGGTTGGTTTGGCTCAGGTTAATAAGACTTTAAAAAAACAAAAATGTCGTGTAGGTCAAATTCAGTGGCTATTCAAAAGTTTGTTTAAGGTGAAGCTCAATGTTATTAATGATTAAATTAATTCATACATAGGATTTTTCATTTGAGGAAAGCTTCAAGGCTAGAATCTCTCTATCCAAGTCATTTGCCTCCTGATTTGAGTAACATGCATTTGAAGAATACTAATTAGTTAAGATAGAAGCCTAAAACATTTTTTATTTGCAAGTTGCAATAGCATTGTAGACAAACACAATATATTACAAGCACTTCCAGAAATGTTTAGAACATCATTTAGAATAAAATTTAGAACATAGTTGCTAAACATCTATTACTAGTGTTCATAGAATTGAGGAAATGCAACTAACATAAGGAGCAAACTTTAACTAGATCTTAAATATCCTAGTGCAAATATTCATCCTCTTAATCATTAATCTCTAATATAATCCATCATAAAATCACCATTACATTTGCAAAAATAGGTAGAATCATATGTCATTTATTATGAACACTAAAGTTTTCAGTTCCAAAGTTGCAAAATTTTTGAAAGATTTTCACAATACACAAAATAGGGCCCGTTTGGTAGGTGTACAACCAAACGCAACAATCTTTGCCAGCATCACTCTAGCCTATGCCAAAGGAGGGGCTTTTGAATAGTCACTCAAGTAGAGTGGCAGGAGAGTAGAGAAAGTAACGAGAGATGCCAAGTTCCCACCGTCTGTTAATACTACTATAAGATATGGTCGCTTATCCGAAAGCAATAGTCCCCTAGAACCAACAAACAAACAACTCACACAAAAAATAACGTACAGACAAGTGAAACTAAGACAATTGTAAACCAATGAAAATAAGAGAATAATCTAACATGAGTACAACAAAAAAGTTATGGGGAAAAGCCAAACTTATAGCAAAAATCCATCAAACAGTTGCAGGAACAATTAGAAACAATCGCTTTTGCATTATTTATTACCTTTGTGTTTATTTAATTACCAACACTGCACAAATTGATTCCTTGTAGTATACTTCAAGTGTCCAACATGCAGATGAATTTATTCTTTTAATACCAATTGTTCCTATGCTCTGCATTCAAGCACATTCCCTAGGTGTGACCTTGAGAACTATTTTTTCCAAGGCCATGTGTTTTAAGCTATTATCAGAAACTCTATTTTGATGGCCCCTGTAACTGTTTCTGTAGATGTGCATTCTCTCCCATTGAGAACCACACAAATGCCTACAAACCCTCGCAAACTAGAGGAGAGGAACCAGTAGTTGTACGGGGTCCAATAGTCGTTATAACACTTGTGCATATAATATCTAGTCTTGCCACATATTTATACCATATGATGTAAATAAACAATCCACATGTAAATAAAAAAATTACCAAATGTTCATCAAAATGGACCAATACTTGAACATAAGAGAACCCATAAATGTTATATAAAAAAAACATAATAACATTAATTAACAAGTGAAATAGATCATTTTTTGTTTCAAATAAAATATCACAGCTATCCACTATAAGTGTGTCATTTATAAAATAAGATACTCACTTAAACAAGTACTGTTATCATAGTGTAAAAACATTATTCTTATGTGTACAACTATTGGGGTAGCAATGTATATGCATTGGAGTATTTCATATTAGTATTTTGTCCTATCAAAAATATAAAAGGTGAACACAATAAATACATTGTTTTTCTCCATGAAATGTGAGGGATTGTCCAAAGATTTAAGTGTTCAACATTTGGTCCCTTTGTGTTCATATAAGTTTTATTTTATATCATAATATGTTGTTTTTGTGTTCAACTATTGGTCTTTTAGTGTTGGATATAAAAGTTAAAGATAACACACATTTATGATTACTAATAGGTATTTGGTCCATTTAAGTTTCGTATAAGTTATATTTTACATAAAAATACAATATTATATTAATTACAAATGATATTTTTTTATTCAACAACTAGGGATTTTTAGATTAAGTTTTGGTCAAATCTTTAAAAAGTCATTTTTTTGACCCTTCGCACTAGATGTGTTATTTTGATGACTTGCATGATGAGTCATGCCTTCAAACCTTAGTTGTAGATAGTTAAGTGTCCATATTACATTTCTAAAAAAATGGAGTGTCCATATTACATTTCTAAAAAAATGGGGTGTCCATATTACATTTCTAAAAAAATGGAGGTCTTACGATATTCCATGTGACGGCTACATGCTGACGAAGTTAGCCCTAACGACTATTGGTCCCTCCCTAATGACTACTAGTCCCTCTCCCCTACCAACAACTCCAATACACAAACACCAACAAACTTGAGAGTAATAATTAGCGTAAACAATACGCATGATAAACATAAGAAAATAGGAAAATATGTGCAACAAAGTAACATTATTTGTTGCCTATGCTCAGGTTAATAAGACATTAATGGAAAAGCCTTCTTCTATAGTTTCCTATAGGTAGGGACTAATAATGTCTATTAATCATGATAATGTTAAGTATATTATTCATAACCATCATAAGCGAGTTCTTGAGAATCATATTATAAAAAATATCAATTGTTGAATATTGACTAAATCTTCATTAATATCACATAATTTTAAAATAGGTTCATGTCTTATCTATAATATTTTTAGGAAAAGTGAAATTTTTTATAGTTATCTTATTTTTTCTATTATATAAGGTGGAAAAAGGCTTCACACTCAAAGTTACATTATCAAAACATAGAGTTCAAGAATATAACAAATTGTTGCGCTAATGTTGTTGGTGTGAATAAGGTTATATCCTAATTAGTTCTTAGTCAACACCTATTGACACATGGTAAGTTTACTTAGGATAGCATACATGTCACATGGAACTCCCATTTAATATTGTTCATGTTATTTATCTTAGGTGTCACTCAGGATAGGGATGAGTTATAGCTCATTAAATATTAGTTTCATAATGCATCGTGCATTTAATATTTGTAACTAGGTAGTTGTAACTACCTCATCATCTCTTGCCTATATAAGCAAGGCTCATTTGTATATTGCATCATATGAGTTTATCATCTATTATATCAATTCCATCTCATATCATTTTAATCTCAATTGTTCATTTTTTCTCATGTTCCATTGTGGTTGGTTTGTTTGTTGTTCGATCCATTGAAGTGTGGTCAGATTCATGATGGGCTCTAAATATTTCTAAAAAATGCAACACAAAGAAACAAACAACAAGAAAAAAACCAAACTAAAGAAAAATGCCAAATACATAGAAGACTATTTAGAGTTTAAATTGTGGAGGCTCATCAAGGCATTTTGTTCCTTCAGCACCAAGTTTAATCGTTCATTCCACTTGTCTAGGATATAACCCATATTATTTATTTTTTCATCTCTTAGATTATTTTAAGTTCATTCTTTACTTTATAATGATTCTCTTCCAATATTCCTTTCTTCCTATTAAGTCATCATAGTCATATAACAATCCATGAGATCTTTAGTAATGGATTGCAACTTGGCCAAAGTGTCCTCAAATTGTGAAATTTTGTTGTTTAAAGAACTAAATTTTGATTCCACATTGCCTTGTTTTTCCTTTTGATATTTTTTGTTACTTTCCTCTTTATTATGGCTAGTTCTCTTGATGCTTTATGAGGTTTATGAGGCTAGGGTAATGTCTACCACCATCAAAAGAAAGTTTATTTCAAGTGCCTCCTTCTTAGTGGGTTAATAGTAGAAATCAAATATTTCCTCAAGGGATAGGTCTATAGAGCTTTGGTAAATAGGGTCCAACTCTTAACCTTCACTATCTTCTAAATAATTAGGAATATCCTCCAAGTTACTATATCCTTGATCTTTATTAGCATTGTCTTTTCTTTTCTTTTTATCCTTGTTAGTAGCTAGCATAATTCTCATAGACCTTTTTTATGTATTTCATTATGGATGCTCTTTTTCTCCCCATCACATTCCTCCAATACCTTTCTCTTTTTGGGTTTTAATTTTTTAATTTCTTACTTTTTCATTTTTGTGGAGTTTTCACTTTTATTTTTGTTTATTTCTTTCTTTGTTTCCCACAAAAGAGTATGAAACTAGAGAATTGTTACAAACAATATTGGCCACTTTGAAAATAATTTTTAACTCATTAATAGTACCCTTCCCTTTCCTATCCTTTTAAGGATGGGGGTTCTCATCATGGGCAATCAAGTAGGGGGCCAAATACTCTATCCTATTTAGGAGATTCAATAGGGAAGATAAGTCTGTTGGATATTGGTGCTGCTACTAGGATATGTTGTTGTCATTGATGTCAACATGTTCCTATGCTTTGGTGCTCTGGTCATTGCAGAGAGTTGATCTGGTTGGTTTATCTATTTGATATGATGAATCAACTAGAGATATTTGATTCAGTGTTGGTTTCATGATGCTATGTGGTGATTTGATAGAGTTATGGATTCTGGTAGTGAGGATTGGTTTTACAGTGTCAGTGTTATAGTGTTCTGGTATCTGATCCATTGTGCTCCACAATGATTATATCTTGAGTTGTGGAATTGGGAGAATGTTTGGGATGTTCATGTGTATCTTCAATTCAAACAGTTTGTGATTTGGTGTTCCACAAGTTATCTTTCTAGTCCTAGTTGCTGGTGTTGAAGTGTTCTTGAGTATCAGCGTGTGGATCGATGAATATTTGATTAAGTGGTGTTGGTGCAGCTATTGTGGATGGTTCTAATGTGCTTATTAGTTTTTCCTAATCGTGTCCTATCTCTTTTTCTAGTCCACATTGATCATTGTGCACATTATTGAAGATCTTATGGGTTCGATGATGTTATTCATGTTATGTGATATTTTCGGTGGTGTAGCGTGTTGCGGATGATCTTGGCGAGAGTTTTAGTGGTTTTGCATGATCGAGGATTTGATTTGGGTCCATGCTATGTCATCTTGGCATTGTATTGGTCTAGTGGTTGATTTATGTATCGTGTGATGTAATTTTATGATTAGGACTTAAGGGTTGAGATGACCTTGTAGTCAAGGTTGATTATTTATATAAATAGGTGTTATATTCGTATAATTCGGTGATGGATGTTGTGTCTGCATTATCAAAGAGTGGTGTATGTATGAATAAACTAATTCATCTTTCCATGTGAAGTGTTGTAGAGAAGACAAATATGCTTAACCAGAACTGTCATTAGGCATTTGGAGATGCCATTCTTTCAGTTCATATAAACTGGATTGTTGTCCAAATGTTATTTAAGGTAGTGAACCTTCTCTAAGGGTTGTAGCCTTCCAAGTTATTGTATTTTGAGTAGTAAGCTCTGGGAAATGTGTCTGAATGCATGTGCATTCCCCATTGTAATATTTACACATACTATTGTAGAGTATCATCTTATTGTGGGTAGGTTCCCACCGTGGTTTTTCCCTTAATTGGGTTTTCCACATCAAAATCTTGGTGTTATGTGTTTTTTTGTTATTGTGTTTATCTTTGTTGTTGCTGCAGATGATGAGATTTGAAATTGTGCTTAAATTGTTTAAACCGGTGAAAACTGGTTCACCCCCCCTCACAATTTTCCTTTATTGTTGTTGCCAACAATTGGTATCAGAGCTAGATCCTCTCGAACGAGCTCAACTGCTTGATGAGATCCGGGATGGCAGCCTATGTTTTCAAGAAAGAGAGTCTGAGATTTGATGGAAGCAATTACACTATATGGAAGGATCAGATGGAGTGTCATTTGAAGTGTCTTGAAGATGACTATTGGAAGATTACAAAGAATACCTACAATGTTCCTCAAAATGGTCCAATTACTACTAATGAGATTAAGGATGTTGAACATAACATAAGAGATAAAGAAGAATTATTGAGTTTCCTGACCGATTTAGAGATGATTAATGTGATGAGATTGCAGACTGCACATGAGATCTGCAAAAAGCTAGAAACCTTGTATTAAGGAGATAAACATGTCAAAGTTGCTAAATTATAGAGTTTGAAAGGGAAGTATGAGATGTTGAACATGGGAGAAGATGACAACATATCATCCTTTATGGCTAAAGTGAATGAACTTGTCATGAACATCAGATGTGCTGGTGGAACTCTTGAAGAAGAGGAGATTGTTGCTAAAGTGTTGAGATCTTTGCCTCCTGCCTACAAATCTAAAGTTGTTGTTATTGATGAAATCCAGACTGTGACCACTGTGAGAAGGGACATGTTGGTTGGTAAGATTGTTGCATTTGAATTGAGTGAATTTGGAGAATCACATGGTAAATCTAAGACTGCATTTAAATCTTCTGTATTTGGGAAGCAAAAGTATGATTTGGGAGAAAGTTCATCTATAGTTTTTCCAATTATGAAAGAGAAATGAGAGAGATGGAAGAACAAGAAAGAGAGTTGGATGAGCTTGAAGAACTTATTGCTTGGAGATTGCCTAACGGAGTCGCTTAGTATGATAGAAAGTTACCTTTAAAATATTCTCTTGTAATAAGATAAGGCATTTTTCTTCTAGGCATCCTGAAAGGATGTCAAAGTATGATAGGCATGATAAATTTGATAAACATGATAGGTATGAGAAATGTTATAAGTATGATAATACCTATAAGCCTAACCAGAAGTACATCTATCAGAAGAAGTGTTATTATGTTGCTCATCAAGGTGTGAAAAATTAAAAGTTTGAGAATGGGAATTCAGAAGATGAATTTGTATTTATTGCTATCAAGGAAGATAATCTGGTACCAATGAATTCTACAAGTTGCATTGTTGAGGAGAAAGCTTTGGTTGCTAAGATTGAAGAGAAAGATGAATGGGTAATTGATAGTGGTTGTTCACATCATATGACAGGTTATAAAAGTAAATTTGTGAATATGGAGAAGTATGATGGTGGTATGGTAAGATTTGGAGATGATAAAGCTTGTGTAGTTCATGGTAGCAATTCAAGAATGGTAAATGCAAGATTTTGAATGCCTTTGATATAGAGATTGCATCAAGAACTAAGACTAAAGGTAATATCTTTCATTTGAATGTCAGTGAGAAAAGTTGTTTGATTTCTCAGATAGATGAAAGTTGGTTCTGGCATAGAAGGATGTGTCATGTTAATTTTGACTGCGTGATTAGGATAAGTTCTACTCAAGCTATTAGAGATTTGTCTAAGATTGTGAAACCTTCTAATTCGGTATGTAAAGATTGTCAATTGGGAAAGCAAACAAGAATTTTATTCAAGAGTAAGTTGTATACATCTAATGGATTATCAGATCTTGTGCATATTGATTTGTGTGGTCCTACAAGAGTGAGAAGCATGCAGGGTGATAGGTATTCCATGTTGTTCATTGATAAATACTCTAGAATGATGTGGGTTACTTTTCTAAGGGAGAAATCATAAGCAGTGAAGAAATTCAAGATATTCAAAGCTAAGGTGGAGATAGAGACATGATTGAAGATGAAATGTCTGAGATCTGACAGAGGAGGAAAATTCACATCCGGTGAGTTTGATTCATTTTGTGAGAAGAATGGAATAAGAAGATAGTTATCTACTCCTAAAACCCCTCAGCGGGATAGAATTGTTAAAAGGAAGAACATAACTATTTTGGATGTTGCTAGGACTATGCTGATTGAAGGGAATGTTTTGCAGACATTTTGGAGAGAATTTGTTAGCACTGTTGTATACACATTCAACCAGGTGCATATAAAAGGTGATTCTGATAAGACTCCTTATGAGCTATGGTTTGGTCATGTTCCTACAGTTAGATATTTTAGAATCTTTGGAAGCAAATGTTATATCAAAAGAGATGAAGATATAGGAAAATTTGATGCAAGATATGATGAAGGAAAAAAGAGCAAGGCCTACCGGTAGGCCTTTCTCTTGGGTTATTTTACCAAGAGCAAGGCCTACCAGTGTTATAATAAGAGATTGAGAAAGATAGTGGAAAGTGAAAATGTGAAGGTTGATGAATGTCATGAGAAGTAGATCAGAGCATGCAGATATGAGTTTGATGATCAAGATGTTTTTTCAAAGCAAGTACACACTGAGATCCTAAAGAAAAATGATCTGGTAGAGATAGTTAATCCAGATATTGCTTCTACCAGTGAAGAAGTTCAAGAACTTGAGAATCAGAATAATCAGAAGACTCCGAGGTATGTGAGATTAAATCATTCAAAAAATTAGATTATTGGTGACCAAAATAAGGGTGTGATGACTAGGAGAAGGATTGTTGTTAAAGAGGTATGTTTGATTTAAAAAATTGAACCTAAAGATGTTGTTGAAGCTTGTGAAGATGAGAGTTGGATAAAATCTATGGAAGAAGAGTTGAATTAGACTAAGAAGAACAATACATGGGAACTTGTTCCAAGACCTAAAGACAAGAATGTGATTGGTAAAAAATGAGTGTTTTGGAATAAATTGAATGAAGTCGGTGAAGTGGTTAGAAACAAAGAAAGATTGGTATGCAAGGGATATTCACAGATGGAAGGAATTGATTATGAGGAGACTTTTGTTGTGGTAGCTAGAATTGAAGTTGTTAGATTAATTCTTGCATATGCTTCTTATAAGAACTTCAAGGTATATCAGATGGATATAAAGTCAACCTTTTTGAATGGTGATTTGGAAGAGGAATTTACATTGAGCAATTGGATGGGTTTTAATTATCAGATGAATGAGGCATGGTATGTAGATTGAAGAAGGCATTGTATGGACTTAAACAAGCCCCTAGAGCTTGGTATGCTAGATTGGACAGGTATTTAATGAAGTTTGGATTCTGTAAAGGTACTACTGATTAACTTATACTTTAAGGTTGATAATGATAACATTTTGATTGTTGAAGTTTTGTTGATGATATTATTTTTGGAGGAGATGATGCTTTGAGTAAAAAATTTGCTGATGATATGCAAAAAGAGTTTGAGATGTCTATGATAGGTGAGATGAAATTCTTCTTAGGATTGTAGATTACATAGACTAATAAAGGCATTTTCATTTATCAATCTAAGTATGTGAAGGAATTGTTGAAGAAATTTCGGTTAGATGATTCCAAACCTATTGTAACTCCTATGGTGACTATATGCAAGTTGTCTAAGCATGATGAATGTTAGAAAGTTAATCAGACCTTGTATAGATCTATGGTTGGTGGATTGCTATACTTGACTTGGACTAGACCAGATATTATGGATGTTGTTTGTCTTTGTGCAAGATTTCAAGCTGATCCTAAAGAAAGTCATTTACTATTGTGAAGAGGATTTTCAGATGCTTGAAGGGGACAACTGACTATGGTTTGTGGTATCCAAAGAATGGTGATTTAATTTTATGTTCTTATATTGATGATGATTGGGCAGGTGATGTTGATGACTGAGAGAGCACTACCGGTGGAGAATTATTCTTGGGAAAGGAGTTGGTTTCTTGGGCAAGTAAGAAGCAAGATGTTATTTCTCTACCTACAACAGAAGCTTGTTGGCATAACTGATGGTGTTGGCACAACCGGTTCATTAGTTAGTATTGTCATTGATGACCAACACTTACTGGTGAATAAGGCCAAGCTTATAGGCAAGGAGGTGTGGTAAACCTCAATGGTTTACTCATGGCTGCAAACAATATGGAGGATTTTGTGCTTCCCTAATATGCATCATTGACACACTTAAGTAGTGTGTTGGTCGAAGATTAATCGGTTGAAGGATAAACAGAGTAGCTGACCGATCAGTCAAGCATCCGATAGCTATTGAGATTAGTTTCTTAAACATGTAGTTGAAATGATGATGTGGTCACAAGAGGTGACTCAAATTACAATTTAGTAGTCTTATGCATGACCAAAACACTGTGGACAGACAGGTGATCGGTCTGGTTGATGATCAATGACCAGTGGCAAAAGAAGAAGAGTTACACCGGTCAACCGGTGATACAGATTGAAGAATGCTATCCACCGAGATTATCATAGGAGTGACTAGTAAGCTAGATGCGATGACCAAGGGTGAGTCGATCATGGTGAGATATCATCAAAACAAACTGCTAGTGAATTCTACAATAGTTAATAGTCGGTTAAGGTGATATTTTTGCGGATCTTCCGATTTGCATTAAAAAGGCAAAACACAACCCAAAAGTTGGTAGAATTATGAGTTGCAGTGGCAGATAAGGATGAGTTGTTGGCGAGATTGATAGAGAGTGCACAGAGAAAGTATGGGAAGATTTGAATTTCAAATCTACCGAGTGTCAGGTGTAAAATCATTTAGGAATCAACATGTATGTGTCAGCAAAATATAGTATAAAGGTTTTTAGCGAAAACCAAAATGTTTGATCGTAAAATTGCTAAGTGCAATTTTGAAGAGAGGCGATCCAACAAGGTGAGAAGAGTGCAAAACTACTAAGTGAGTAGAAAACTAGTGAAGAGAGTGTGTAGAGCTTAGATAGTGTGAAGAGCAGAGAAAGAATGCAGCGCACCACTAGAGTGCAAAGCAAGTGAAATGCAGAGCACCAGTAGAATGAAGAGCAAGTGAAATGTAGAGCACTAGTAGAGTGCAGAGCAAGTATAACTGGTGGTCAAAATAAAGAGCTTCAATTAGATCTGATTAAGCTAAGAGTAGCTACTATAGTAGATCATTCTCTCTATTGTTTTCTAATAACTACAATAGAAAAATCCCTTAGCCGGGTGGACTTTAACAAGGCCCTTTATAAAATCCCTTAACCAAGTGACATCTTAATTGATAATCATGTCCTTTAACAAGGCTACCTCTAATAGGGTAAAGGTTCTAACACGCCTTAAAGAAAATCCCTTAAATGGGTGTAACCTAATAGTGTCTTTGTAATATCCTAATAGGGATGGCTCTTCACCGGGCATACTCTAGAAGAGTGCAGATTTTGTGAGTTTCTATTCACACCATGGTTTTCTCCCATTTGGGTTTCCATGTGATAAATCTTGGTAGTCATGCGTGTTTGATTTTATGTGTGCATGTTTCTTATTAATGCTTCTTATACTGATAAGTGTTAAGTTTGAATAGAAACTTTGATTAAGTTAAAATCTGGAAAAAACTGGTATAGTGTTGGTTCACACCTCCCCTCTCAGCACTAGTTGGGACTAACAAAGTTGAATACATTATTGTTGCTAGCAATTGTACTCATGCTATTTGGATGAAGAAGATGTTGAAGAACATTAAAGTTATTTATGATGAGCATACTGTTATATTCCATGACAATTCAAGTGTTATTAATATTTCTAAGAATCTGGTACTACATTTTAAAACAAAGCATATATCAATTAAGTATCATTTCTTGAGGGAGAAAGTCAGTGAGGAAGAAGTCAAATTAGAATATGTATCTACAAAGGATCAGATTGCAGAAATTTTTGCTAAGAGTTTGCTTGTATATACATTTGTATATCTAAGAGATAAGATAGGAGTGTCTACCCCTCCTGATGAGAACTAGATGCATTGAGATACATCAATCCGGTGGACTTCATAGTCTTTTCTTCCTATCTAGATTGATGAGTAGGTGTTGCTGCTCCGGGGGAGTAGTTAGCATGTGATGTTCAGATTTGTAATTTTGTCCTAAGGGGGGGAGATTATCCTTCTTAGAGGGAGAGATGAATGATTTTTGTGCCTTTGGTATTGATGTCAAAGGGGGAGAGAAGCATGTGAAAAACAACCTTATCTTGGAAGCTTTGTGTGCATGATCTTAGGGGGAGTCTGAAGGTGCTGATTTCTTTCTTTGCATTGACTATTTTTCACATGCATATGTTGACATCAATTCCAAAGGGGAAGATTGTTGGATAAATTAAGTGTGCAAGGATAAAGGATGCAAGGAAAGTGATAACATACATACACACACAAGAATAAATCCACAACACAAGATTTACAAGGAAAACCCAATGTGAAAAAACCTCGGTGAGAATAGCTGCTAGAGTCTACTACTCCAATCCAACCTTACAAATAAAACTGAATACAATATGTTTTAGGGCACCAATCCAAGAAGCACCAACCCCTGTTGTTCTGAGCACCAACTTGAGGAGCACCAACCCCTAGTTTTATGAGCACCTACTCAATAGATAACCTACCCCTACTCTGATCACCCACTCAGAGATATAAAATGAGAATGTAAATCAGTAAAATGAAAATCCCTAGTACAAATGAGTTTTACAACACCAGTTAATTCTGCCTCTTAGAAGTTTTATCTTCTGCCCTTTCCTATCTGTCTGATTCTTGTTCTACTTTCTATCTTTGATTCACCTTTTTGAATCTACTTGTTGTTCTTGTTGGTATAACTGATGGTGTTGGCACAACGGGTTCATTAGTTAGTATTGTCATTGATGACCAACACTTAGCGGTAAATAAGGCCAAGCTCATAGGCAAGAAGATGTGGTAAACCTCAATGGTTTAGTCATGACTGCAAATAATATGGAGGATTCAGTGCTTCCCAAATATGCATCATTCACACACTTAAGCAGTGTGTTGTTAGAAGGATAATCAGTTGAAGGGAAAATAGAGTAGCTGACCAGTCAGTCAAGCACCCAATATGTATTGAGATCAGTTTCTTCAAACTGGTAGATGAAATGATGATGCGGTCACAAGAGGTGACTCAGATTGCAGTTTAGTAGTCTTATGCATGACTGAAACACTCTGGACAAATAGGTGATCAGTCTAAATTGATGATCAGTGACCAATGGAAAAAGCTGAAGTTACACCGGTAAACTGGTGACACAAGTTGACAGATGATATCCTCTAGGAATCTTGGAGTAGTGATTAGTAAGCTAAATGCGATGACCAAAGGTGAGTCAGTCATGGCAAGATATCATCAAACAAACGGACAGTGAAGTCTACTACATTTAACAATCAATTAAGGTGAGATTTGTGAGGATTTTCCGATTCGCATTAAAAAGATAGAACATGACCGAGAGGTTAGTGAAATTATGAGTTGTAGGGGCAGTTAAGGATGAGTCATTGGCAAGATTGATGGAGAATGCACAAAGAGTGTAGGAAGATTTGGAAAGTTTTGAATTTCAAATCTATTGAGCTTTGTATAAAGGTTTCTGGCGAAAACCAAAAAGTTTGATCGTAAAAATTGCAAAAGTGCAATTCCAAGTAGAGGCAATCCAACAAGATGAGAAGAGGGCATAACTACAAGTGAATAGAATAATCGTGAAGAGAGTGTGCAGAGCTCAAATAGTGTGAAGAGCAAAGAAAGAATGCAAAGCACTAGTACAGTGCAGAGCAAGTGTAGTCAGTAGTCAAACCAAAGAGCTTCAATTAGATCTGATTAAGCTAAGAGTAGCTACTATAGTAGATCATTCTCTTTGTTGTTTTCTAATAACTACAATAGCAAAATCCCTTAACTAGGTGGACATTAACAAGTCCCTTTGTAAAATCCCTTAACTGGGTGACATTTTAATTGATGATCCTAAGTCCTTAACAAGGCTACCTCTAATAGAGTAAAGGTTCTAATAGGCCTTAAAGAAAATCCCTTAACCAGGTGGCACCTAACAATGTCTTTGTAATCTCCTAACAGGGATGGCTCCTCACCAGGCGTACTCTAGAAGAGTGCAGATTTTGTGAGTTTCTTCTCACACTGCGATTTTCTCCCATTTGGGTTTCCACATGATAAATCTTGGCAGTCATGTGTGTTTGATTTTATGTGTGCATGTTTCTTATTAATGTTTCTTATATTGATAAGTGTTAAGTTTGAATAGAAACTTTGATTAAAGTAAAATCTAGAAAAAAATGGTATAGTGTTGATTCCCCCCTCCCCTCTCAGCACTGGTTGGGACTAACAATTGGTATCAGAGCCCTATTCCTTAGATTCAGAAGAGCTTAACAACTTAAGGAAAGATCCAAGATGATACGGAAGGAAGGCCCCAAGTTCTCTAAGGAGAACTACACATTATGGTGTGGTAGAATGAAGCTCTACCTAAGAACCCTACGAGATCAATACTGGAATCATGTAAGCATAGAGTAGAATGAACCTATAGGGGTTCTCATTGTAGATCAGATCAAAGAGAAGCAAGATAACATCACAACTATGGAGGTGATTTATAGTACTCTATTTGATAACGAGTATGCTGAGATTCAAGATCTGAAAATAGCCTATGAGGTGTGAAATAAGTTGAAGACTACTTATGGAGGAGATCCTCATGTACAAAAGGCTAAGGTGAATAGTTGGAGAGGCAAATTTGATGAGATGAGGATGAAAGAACGAGAGAATATAGAACAATACAACAAAAGAATAAAGGATGTGGTAAATTTCACCAGAAATGTTGGAGGAAAACTTGAGGAAGATGATGTGGTCAACAAAATCTTGAGAACCTTGCTACCACAATATGCCATAAGGGTTTCTGCAATTCAGGAACTTAGATATTTGGGAACAATTAATGTTACACTTGACTCCCTAATTGGTAATTTGACTGCCTTTGGACTGAGAAACTATGATAACAATATGCCAAACATTGATGTTGCCTTCAAATCTTCCATGACACTTGCACCAACAATGAGAAGAAAAAAAATCGGAAGTAGTTCTACTGCAAAAACTGGTCATTCTCATGAACGTGACAACTTGTTATCTAAAGAACATGAACAAGATGAGCTTGAAGCTCTAATAACAAGAAGGTTGCCAAGAGGAAAAGGGAATTATAGAGGTAAACTACCCCTAAAGTGTTTCTCATGCAATAAAATAGGTCATATTGCTTCCATATGTCCTGAAAATGATAGGAAGGATAAATTTAGAAGATACAAAGAGAAGAGAAAGAAGGAGTGCTATCTTGTAGAAGGAGTTACCGATGAAGAATCAGAAGGATCTAATGGAGAAGGGATTGCATTTGTAGTGGTAAAGGAAGATAGCACAGAGGAAAGTGATATGACACTAATTTCTAGTTCAAAATGGTGTGGAGACTAGCTAATTGACAGTAGTTGCACTCACCACATGACTGGTGATAGGAAAAAATTCCTCAGCATGGAGGACTGTGATGGAGGACTAGTGAGATTCGGCAATTATTCTCCCTATGCGGTAAAAGGTAAGGGATATATTTCCCTAAATGATCAACCAATTGTAAAGATTTTTACTAAGTAGAAGGGATAGAGTATATTCTATTAAGTGTTGCACAACTAAATAATAAGGGTTACTGGTTGGAGTTTAATGAAGGAATAAGCAAAATAAGTGATAAATCAGGAGGTCTGATTGCTACAAGTAAACAAACTAGAAGTAATATGTTCTACCTAGACACCACTATAGGAAGTTGCCTAATGGAAAAGGTAGAAGACATTTGGGTGTGACACAAAAGATTGTGTCATGTTAATTTCGATAGCATATCAAAGGTTAGTAAAATGAAGTCTATCAGAGGTATACCTGACATTATGAAACCTAAGAATGCTATGTGCAAAGAATGTCAACTAGGAAAGTTGACTGGATCTAGTTTTAGCAACAAATATTATTCATCTGAGAATGTGCTGGACTTAGTGCATACGTGTGGTCCTATGAGGACTAAGAGTTTCTATGGGGACTAGTACTTCATGTTGTTTGTAGATGATTTTTCAAGAATGATGTGGGTTGTATTCTTGAAACAAAAATATGAAGCCTTTCACATGTTTAAGGTCTTCAAGGCTTGAGTGGAGAGAGGAATCGGTAAGAGTCTAAAATATTTGAGATTGGATAGAGGAGAGTTCACCTCTGAAGAGTTCATAAATTACTGTGAAGCAAAGGGGATTATGAGGCAGATGTCTGCACCAAGAACACCTCAGTAGAATGGGGTTGCTGAAACAAAAAACAAAACTCTAATTGATTGTGCAAGGACTGTAATGATTCAGAAGGATATTCCACACGTCTTTTGGAGAGAATTAGTGAGTACTATTATGTATACCTTGAACTAGATACAGGTGAAGAAGAGGATAAATAAGAATCCCTATGAATTATGGTGTGGATACTCACCCAATGTGAGTTACTTCAAGGTATTTGGAGGCAGATGCTACATCAAGAGGGATAAGTACTCTGGAAAGTTCGATCCTAAGAGTGATGAAGGAATCTTCTTAGGTTACTCCACAAAGAGTAAAGCATACCAGTGTTTGAACAAAAGGACCGGTAATATTGTGGAAAGTAAAAATGTCAGAGTAGATGAGTTCTTTGAGAAAAATGAATAGGACAACAAGAGTGAACTAGAGGACTATCAATGATTCGATTACATTATATCAGTCAAACCTGCTACAAAGAATCTTAGTGCAGCTGCAAATCAGGAAGCATGTGAAGTAGAATGTGCACAACTAATAGAAGAAGCTCCAAGAAATGAACTGGCACCACCAAGCACTAGTACATTCAGGTCAAAATTTCAATGGCAAATCGTCGGAATTTCGACGCATTTTTGTCGCACTACCAACAAAAAAAGTCATCGAAAAATTTTTGTCAGAAGTTTCGACTATCCTTGTGGTCGTCGCAATTTCGACATCAGCCCCAACCTTTCTGATGGTCGCCATTGATACTCATACCCAGAAAGAATACCGTCATGATCTCGGCCTACCATCAGAACTCCGACATCAGCTAGTAAAAATTCTGACAGAGGAGTGTCGTCAGATGCATAGCATCCTCGTCAGAACTCTCCTGGAGGCCATCGTAATTTTAACCCTTTTGTGTTGGAATTCTGACAAAATCCAGGAGAGTTCCGATGAGGATGCTATGCATCCGATGGCACTCCTCTGTCAGAATTTCCCCGTTTTGATGTTAGAATTCCGACGGTAGGCCGATTTTTTGGGAAAAAAATTTATAGAAAAATATTGACACTGGTATCTCTATTCTATCTCTCTTCTCTATCCCTCTCTACTATCTCTCTTTTCTCTCCCCTCTCTAGGTCTCTTTCTCCATCCCTCTCTTCTTCTCTCCCTCTCTACTTCTCTTTCTCTACCCTCTCCAAGTCATTATCTCTTCCTCTCACCCTCTCTCTCTCTCTCTTACCTCTATAAGTCTCACCTTCCATTCCTCCATCATTACCCATGTTGTTAAGTTGCAAGATATTTCCCAAAGTACTTGGTTGCTAGGGTTGATTTGCTTAAGTGTTGGAGTCGGAGTTAGATGAGACCTACATGATTAAGTTGTATTAAGTGATCAAGTCACCAAGATCTCAATTGTAAACATGACTAGGTTGTAGGGTTTTATGGTAGCATAGGTCAAGATTGAGGTATGGTGGTCAAGAATTACCTTCCAATGTACAAAAGACATCAAAATGATGAAGAATGAAGGCGATGAACTCATAGACGGCTGTTTGCTCAAATTATTGAAATTATTCGTCTTATAAGTGAAATCCAGTGTTTGCTTTTGGATAGTTCTATAATGACGTTAGTAAATTATTTGATTACTTTGAAGGGTTCCTCTGAAGACGAGGAGTTCCGCTAGTTTGTTTGCCAACTTTGCCTATTCATAACAATGTGCAAAAGTTATGTCTGTGCTTAGCACTGATACTATTCTAAGATTATATAACCTCCTACTGGTCACTCCCTTCTTTTGCATTCCTTTGATCACAAGGAGTGAGCGTTCTTCTATCTCTAGTCCCCTAATGCCAAAGTGGAGGGTTAAAGCTTAATAATGCAAAGGGCTTTACATTCACTATCTATAATGAGTCATCCACTTCCTACAATACCTAGGTTGTCCTTTGGAGAAATGTCAAAATTGAATTTGAATCCGCCTTTCTATTGTGGAACACATTTTCTATAGGCTTCTTTGTTAGAGTTCTTTTTCATATTCTAAGCTTCAGGCTCATTCCAAGTTTTATTAAGGTTTTTAAAGCCTTAATTTATTCAAAGGTGTCACATTTGTTTTATGGTAATATTGTCAAAATCTTTAAAGTGGGGAGCTAAACTTTCATCAAAAGAGAAATAAAAACTTGCGTGGCCTTATAATTCATGAGTTGAAGTTTGAGTTTAACATTTTGGAGGTAATTTTCTTAGACTATTCAATGCCCATTCTAACTAAGGTCAATCAAAATTCAAGATAAACCTGTGGTAAAGATGAGGATCTCGAGTTCATTGGTAGAGGACTCCACTTTTGATGGGAGAAAACCCTAGTATTCAGTTTGGTAAGCTCTAGTCGAAGGTGCAGTATGACAGCCATGTAGAAGGAGAACCATGACATGTTGCAAAATTAGAAGGGAAATTCTAACAAAGAGTAGCTACATGTCTGGGCTAGCTATCTTCTTTACTCTAGTCTAGGATTTCACATTTTTGAGAAAGCATGATTTGTATGGATGGTTTGATTGTTTCAGATGAAGTATAGTCCAGCCTCCACCAAAATAACAATGACAGTAAGGACTAGTAGAGTAGTCTATTAGAAGGTTTAGACATTGATAATAGTGTCTAGGTTTTACCCAATTCTTGAATAGCATTAATAGATAATCATAAGTATAGCAAGGAATAGATTACTTAGAGCTTGTAATGAAGAAGGGTTTTGAATTAAAAAGACAATGATAAGAGTTTTTTAATGGTTCAAAACACAAAGACAATCACAACAGAAAATTACAAGTTATAGGGTTACATTGAAATAGAAAGGTGGATTTTAGAATTTTTGTAGTAACATTCATTGTTATAGCCACGTGAACAAATCATAGGACTTGTAACAATCAACATGGATAAGAAATGGAAATCCTCTTCTTAGAGTATGGGATCATTGTCAACTTTAGAAGAAGCTCCTTCTTTATTTGAGTAGGTTTGATTGATTATTGAAGAATTTATTGTGTTTCTCTATCAATAAATAAGAGGTCTCAAGAAGCTAAAGACAATGAAAACTAATTGATGGGCAACCTTTTGACTGTCAAGAAGTGATTGCCTCAGATGAAAGCAGTGATAAATGTCACTATCAACAAAAGAACAACCAATAAATGATAAATTTGTAGTGAGATCATAGTGCCTAAATCAGTCTAAAAGCTTATAAGGATCATAACCAAGCCATATAAGCTTCAAGAACAATTTGAGAGCATCAAATTCATCTACTAGACATTAGAAATTGTCAAATCAATGACACATAGCAGCCTCATTACAGTCTTATATTGTATTAAATAGAAAAAGCCAAGTCTAAGATAGTGTTAGAAGGTGTGTGAGAGTCTTCAACATGGATAATTGATAGGTATAACACTGAGAGCAGCAATATATGAGATTTGATGAATGACAGTGGCCATGATATGGAGATGACAGTGTCAAGTATCACTGTCAAAGCATGAATAGAGGTCCTATCTAAGTCTTTTCAAGAGAGAACAATAAATATGAAGCACCAAGGTCTACAGTCAGATCAAAGACAACCATCTAGCAGCCCAAAAAAGAATCAAAAGGCCGTGAAAGGTCAAAATCATAGTATTTCCATAGCCCATGAAGTTCTAGAAGATGTGCAAGGGAAGTTCATAGTGCAAGGTCATAGGTATTTAGTGTCATAATTATTTTCTTCACCCCCAGATCTTGATGAAAGATAAAAGGATGCCATGACACGAAGTGAAAAGTCTATAGCACTGATAAATAGGTTAGCATTATGTCATATGCATACAAGACATCATGAAGTAGATTTGATAGTAATAAAGTTGCAGCAGTCATCAACTCAAGCATAATGAAGGCATGGACACTGAGCATGCAAAAATATAATTGATAAAAGTGGTGAAATGATTAATGTTGTATCACAATTTGATTTCAAACTGTCTATGAAGATGGTTGTTGAAAGGTTTAGTGTTGGTTTTAAAGGTGAAAACATTGCATGAGGTCTACCATCATAAAGGAAATACAAAGCTACAAATAAGACAGTGACCATTCAAAGATAAAGCTACAAAGAACTATCAAAGAAACCATAGTCCAATGAAGAATCAAGAGACAACAGGCCTAAGTGTAGTCTCAGATATTTGAAAACGTCATTATGGATAGTTAAGAAAAATAAATGCATTCATGATATTTGCACTCAACAAAAGAGAAGGGTTTGTATTCATCAAAGATTAGTTAAAACACTTTTGAGAGAGAGATCAATATCCATCAAGCCATAAATAAGATAATCACCATTACAAAGCACGATGAGTCAAAAAGGAAATCAAGAATTATCAGTTCAAAGGATCAATAGGTGAATCTTCTCTTGTTGATAATCTCTAGTGATGGTGTATAGGATCCCTATTCCAATCTCAATGTGCCAAAGATTGATGAGAAGTCATGGATTAGAAGTTACAAATACCTTAAACAATTTTCTATTGAGAGAAGCCATATAGTCAAATCAAGACTCAAATCCACAATGGTAAGATACAAACAATGATGATAGTCAAGGAGTCATTCATTGGAGGTTTTTCATAAAATTTTAGAATATGGTATGAGCAGTCCAAAGAACTATGACACTTCATTGAAAGGAGCAACATATTAGTCCTTATTGGCATCAAATTATACAAATGACAACTAGGGATGAAGCTATAGGAGACAATCACTGTCTTAGTTTAAGACCCTAGAACAATATAGCCCCAATGGAGAAAGAAAAAATCAAAACATAGGAGAAGTCCTAGAATCCCACTAAAATCTTATTTGCAGTTGCAGAGTTGCAAGATCAAAAGCATATAATGGTAAAGATGACCTAGGGTTCTCTTTTTATTATTGAGACAATATTATGTGAATATGATAGTTTAGCAGTCCTCGAATGCATGTGAGTAGTCCCAATGAAGAAACAATACCATCAGGGTATTAGAATAATTTTTGAAACCTGCAATCATGTTAGATAAAACCTGCAATCATGTTAGACAAGTATTGAAAGTATAATTCATCAAGAAACCATTTCAACTAGGTTTAGATAGCATATATTCATAACTATTTCAATTTTATGTGAACTACACAATATCTATAATGCATAATTGGAGTTAAACCATAATAGGGCTTGGATGAGAAACATGATAGGGCACCCGAAGCTGTCCACATGCTAAGCCCAAGAGTGGATATACCATCCCTCTTGGCCCCATGTGGTGGTCTGCCATCCATATGAGGTGGTGTGCTTAGTGGTTAAACTTGTACCTACCCTCCCTATCCATGCTACCTTATCCACCCTTCTATGATTGAGACCCCTTTAATCACAATGGTAGAGGTTGATGGGGAAACCACAATTACATTATGTAGGATCTCCTACCCTATCTCATTGAATTCATTCCTACACTAAGTGACTATGAACAAAAGCGTAGGTATTTAATAACAATGACATGGTCCATGGACTAGTGATCCTCCTCTTGATACTCCATCTACAAATGAGAACATCTCTTGTACACGTTGCTACTTTAGAATTAAAAGTTGCTTCTTCTATAACTTTCCATGATTCTTTGCAATAGGATTATATGTCTTCTAGATTCACCCCACTAGGACACATTCATATCAAGCATCTTTACTTTTTTGAAAAGTAGACCACATTTCAGATCTAGATGACACCATAATGACTTTGATTTCCTCTTGCAAGATATTCCTCCATCATGTATTGCTTCATCAAAGTTCAAATTTTCTTCTTCAGGGGCTCTCAATTATTCTCTATATAGGATTCTTCGTCTCTATGAGATCCACTTCATTGGGAGGCCTACTTAAACATTTCACATCTGATTGTGGACTCTCACCTTTCAAACATTTCACATCTTATTGAGCTTCGCTTTGTTTTGAGAATAGTTTAATATTCTCTACTTAACAGGGCCAACCACGTGAAGGTGGAAGCTCATTTGGCCCCTCCCCCCCCCCCCTAACATCACTCTAAATTCCCCGTTAACATCTAACATTCATTCATTCATTCTTTCATCCATTATTAAAATATAACATTCATTCATTATCACATAATGTTCATTAACACATAAAATTCATTAACTTTCATTAAAACACAACATTCATCAATAATCATCAACACATATCATTCATGAGCATTCATTAGCACATAATTACATTCATTACACATAAAAATCAGTCATTATCAAATAATGTAGATTACAATCATTTCTTTCTTTGTTTTTTCTTTGAAGCTATGAAAAGACTAAGTGGAACATCAGTTTCTTCATCATTTCCCTCATCTTCAGATGTTGTGCCCTCTTCTCGTGCTCTTGATGTATGCCTAGTCCTATACAAAGGATGAGGATGCTGAACCAAAGGGGGGTCCTCTGCAATAAAAAAGAATTGGGTTAAATTCAAAATGTTTTTTTATTATTGTTACAAGTATTTCATTAATTTAAAGAACACAACCATTACACTCTTTACCTGATGGGGCCACATCATCTTCCACATCATTTTGTCTAGCCTCAACCTTGACATGCTGAGAACCCTCTAGATCCTCTGGAGTTGAAATATGAAGCATTACATTAATCAATACACCAATTGCAATTAAATTTGTTTAAAGGAATAACAGTGGTCCTCTTTACTTGATTGGGGAACATGACGTTCCTGATGTTGTCTACTCGGATCATGCTCCACTTGGTCACCACTGACTACATGCTCTAAAATATTAACAATAAAGGTTACATTAATTACTACACTAATTTTCAATTTAAGATGTTTAATTGTATTAATAATTACATAAAAAAATTTGAATAGCAAATGAATACCTCCACTACTAGGATGCACATCCGGACCTTCATGTACACGTTTTGTTCCATGATTATCATGTTGCATTCCAATGCCACGTGCAGTGTTATCATTGCTTGCTTATTTAAAAAAAATATAGTCACTTTATGTTGAAACTTAACATCAAATAGATTATTGGTTAAGTACTCAATTTGAAATAATTTTCATTTCGCTTAATTACCGTTGTGAAAGATGCATCAGAATCTCATGTTTGCCCACTCAATTCTCATAGCCGTTCAGCTACGGCTATATAGCCTTACTGGTAGCCAATTCTCTTGTCATCTTCCATGGGCACTCTATTGAATTCAGAGCCCTGCATTTTTGCTTAGTATTGTGAATTTTGCTTATATTGTTTGATCAAAAAAAATTGTTTACAATTTATAAATATTTTGATGTGATACTTAATTTACTGATTCTTACAATTTGTGCGGCAAGTTTCATATAACCACCAGAGCTGAGTTTGTGTTGCCCATGCTTTTCTTGTCTTGCCTTGGTTGCCTTTGACGTGTCACTCAATCTATGAAAAGTTTGAAATATGTTAGATTATATAAATATAATGAATAATTAGTACATATTCACATTCTTAATAGTATCACATACCTTCTTCTGGCATCTGGTGGTGTATTTCCTTTTTTCCTTTCAATTCTCTCCTTTGCATCCAAAATCAGGTCCTTCTACTCCCTCTCTAGAATCATGGGGGGATGCTCATACTTTACGTTCTTCTCTAAATGTGTCCTGTATTGGTCCCTCACATACTTTAGATATGTGCCATCTTTTTCCAGGAGCTTAGTCTTGTCGAATGTGTCATTTCCAAACAACCCTACCATACGGTTTGTGAGTTCATCTTTTAACTTTTTTTCTTGGTCATTCCACCTTTAAAGCAAAAACAAACCTGTTAGATTTAGAAAGAAACTGAAGCTACCTTTGATATAGTTCAAGAAATGGATAAAAGGAAAACTATTCTAGCAATGATATGAAATCAAAATAGTGGATAAGAGTTGTTTCACGTATGATGTTCCACCTTTTACGTATGGTGGGCCCAAATATCTGCAATGAAATGTCATTAAGATTTTTATAAAAAATATCATTTCCTGCAAAAAAAACATGGGATCATTAGTCCAAAATGAGTGATCAGTAAGTAAATTACAATTAGACTATATATAATAATATTTTTAAAGTACCTGTATCCTCAAGGGAATCAATTCTTCATCGTTTACCACCAATGTGGCCTGCAATGTTCCCGTACTAGCAATACGGGAAGATCTAGAAAATGATGGTATGTTATCACCAGTACTCGCCTCTGGCGCATCCTCATGTGCATCTCCTGCCATAGTAAATGAATCCACTATGAAATTCCTCCAAGAAAGAACACTTCAAGGGTAATAAACACATAATGAAAGAGATAAAAAAAGAGGGATCTACCACCAGTGGGCGGGTCAACACAAGCTGGTGCAACAGACGATGTCTGCATGCTATGTGTTGCCGACATTGCAATCGGAAATACAGTTGGGGTCGACCTCGGACCCATGTCAGCACTTGAAGAGTAATACATTAAATATGTAAAACATTAAAAAAGCAAGTTCACAAGTCCAAAGGAGTGGTTTTAATATATAGAACATGGTCATCACCTGAACTACCCGCAATACCCTAATCATCGCCACCAGGATGATGAGGCCCTATAAATTTTTGTAAAAACAACACATACATATTTTAGTTAATGACATAAAAGAGAAAAAAATATAAACCATTATTGAACTTTTGTTATGATTAAAGCTTTCATTACTACTTACTTGCAAGTTTTCCATTGTCCGCAACAATAGTTGCACCCTCTTTGTTATCTCATCAGTCTGAGGGCTTATGGTTGCCAAATCAACAATCTCTTGTCTAATTTTTCTAATATTCTTTTGTACAAATTGTATAGGGTTTGCACTAAGTGTGATGTCATCAACGCATAACACTATCGAGCACCCCACATCCCTATGGAGGTGCTGAGGTACTGCAGGTTCCTTTCCCTTATCTCAAACATCCATCTGTGACAAGAATATAATTAACACTATCAAAATTACTTCAAAACACTCAAGAAAAAGATCATAATGTAATAGTTTGCTTCTATCTAATTTGTACAATTACAATGAGGTTTACCTGTTTCATAGAAGTGTCGGGACCTACACCCCTATCTGTGCTATGTGGTGGATCCATGTGGCCCTATGACAAAGAAAAATATAAAAACGTTAGCGAAATGAAACCAATAGACTTAGCAAAAAAACTTAATAATACAATGGTTTATTGGATTCATTAATTGGAAGTTGGCTTAAATGGTATATATATAGTACGTATCACCCCCATGATAGTAACTTTGTTTGTATCTATACGATTCAAATTGTAATTGATTATCAACTCTTCCCTTGCACTTATTGATTTTATCGCACATACAAACACACAATTTCCCTCATGTGACTCAAATATGCAATTGGGTTGCTTATTAGTTGACCTAGGTTGTGTACTATTTATAAAACCTACAATATTCCCTATTGCTTTTGGCCTTCCATCAATGTATACAGCCACTCATTTACTTTGATCATTATCTTTTTGTTGTATATAATTGGCTGACAGTGCATACCTATGCATACTTTTTTTATATCGAATAATCTACATCCAATCATTATAATTGTAACAAGGTCCAACAAACTCCATCAATTCAGCAACTTTGTTGTAACAGACCTTTATGCTATCCATGGAAAATAGGCCCAAACCATGTAACGACGAAGGTGCTATGCAATACATCCTCTCATTAACACAAAAATCAGTGTTTATTGGAGGAAGTTCCTTGGGTACACATTGTTTCAGTAGATGTTTGTACCTCAAGGGCACCTCAATGTCACCTTTGGTCTCATCATCATAAGAACATGACCCCCCTTGAGCAAGAAAAAATTCCATGCGTTTATTGAATTTTCTTCTAATCTTTTGACCTCTAGTTGATCTCCCTATTTGAGATCTACTACATGTCTCACTTTCCTCTTCTATTCCTACATTTCGCTCACTCGAGGAAGACACATCTGACAAATACCTATTTGGTGATACCTGTGCACCATCAAATGAGAGAGTTAGTTGGTAATGAGAGAGATATTTTGCAAATAAGGGTAATATTGATGAAGTCGGCCATAAAGTTGATGTTGAGATTAAAATTTGAGTAAGTCCAACTGGGGCCTCAAGTGTTGATAACTATATTAGATTTGCTGCTAATGTTGAGGTTTGAAAAACTAAGGAAGTTTGTTTTTCTTGTAATTTTTTAAAAGTATATTATTTCTATAAGGTGTATTGACTTATACCTGTCGATCCATGAGATTGTGCTAGATCCTCATCAAAGGGGTTCAACTTCCTGCACCAACAATTGAGCATCATAAGCATTACATTTGTAATTTGATAAACAGTAAATACTGTAGTATCATAAGCATCATAAGCATCACATATGTATCATCATATATGTAATTGAGCATCACAAGAATCACATATGTATCATCATAAACATGTAATCCATCACATACGTATCATAAATCACCATCCATCACATAGCTAATAAGTAGTCCACATTCCATAAATAAACACAAAGTTCAAAAAATGTCACATGTATCATCATAAGCATGTAATCCATCACATATGTATTTTAAATCACCATCTATCACATAGCCAGAGGTGCATCATGAACTAATTAAGTAATGGCATTAGAATTTAAAACATATTAATTATTTATGTAACCATATAAGTCAAATCAATTTCTATCAAGATATCAATATTAAATAGATAATATAATAATCGCATCTCATACATTTCATTCATGTCATTGATCTTCTTCTTCATCCAACTCATCATCATCATCATCATCATCATCATCATCATCATCATCATCCTCCTCGTCATTGTGTTCATCATCATCATCGTCATCACCATCACCGACACCATCACCATCACCATCACCATCATCATCATCAGCAACACCATCATCATCATCAACTTCTTCTTCGTGTACATTTCCATGGGGAACATCATCGAGTAATTGTCGATCATGATCATCTATATCATCTTCTACTTCTTCGGTATCTTCTTCTTCCATCACATTATACATTATTGACCTTCCTCTTGGATCATGTCTAACAACAAATGACCAACCCGGTTTATGTGGAACCTCCGAGTAAAATACCTACTCACATTGACTTGGAAGAACATAGGGCTCATCCCCAACTCATTCAAACGACCTTGTATTAACCATTGTAAATCCATTATCATGTTCGATAATAGTTCTATCAGGATCATTTTTATTTAGTCGTAGCCTATACCATTTGACGACGAACAAAACTAATTTGAAGGAATTAAAGTCACACTCAAGTATATCATCCAAAATGCCACAGTATCAATTTTGAGACACTTGAGTATGTATGTCATTTCTAGATGAAATATTGGTCACCTCAAAGACTGCAATTATCCCAGAATCACAAGTTTTCTTCATGTCATCCAACTGTTTGATGTGAAATTTATGACCATTGCAGCACATAGCCTTGTGGTGTTTGACCTGCAATATGTCTAACATATTAAAATTATTGCATCATGAGTTGATAAACATACAGGCGATTAATAAAATTATACGTACCTGTTGATCTCTTAATCCATATGCTAAATCAATTTCCCTTTGTGTAATATTGGAATCTCCATTATGATGAGCTTCTTTAACCAATGAAGTGACACCATCCCATGTTAATGTGTGACCAAAATGTTGACATCATTCAATCCACACCATCATCCAATCAAGATTGTTTGAAATATACAAATGTAGTGCATCCCACTCCCGACCAACTGTACAAATAATTAATAGACCACTTACAACTGATTTATTTAGAAGATGAAGAATTAATTTACTATAATAACATCTTATAATTACCTCTCACTTTCTTCAATCTACCTTTCCCCATCAAGTGCTCCCCTTTGAATTTATTAATGGGGTTGGGATCCCAAATGCGATCTACGTGGATTTTTGCTGTAAACTTAGGAAGATATTTAGTAATGTACACCATAGTTTGGTATACCATATATCCCTCCACCATAGAACCCTCAAGATGTGCTCTTTGTTGAACCAAAGCCTTCAAAAATTTCAAGTGCCTCTCAACCATCCACATTGACCTAGTGTGTATAGGTCCACACAATTCGATCTCCTCAACTTGGTGCATGAGGTAGTGTTCTTGTGCATTGAAAAAAGTTGAAGGTAGACACTTTTGTATTTCACACATTAGATGAGGGATTTTTCTCTTCCAATATTTTATATCTTCCTTGTGGATTTCTTTAGATGACAACCACCTAAAAGAGATTGAAGATGCAAAAATATATAAACGAGACTTTACAAAATAATATACAATATATTGCATAACAGGTAAAACAAATGGCAAATATAATATCTATACAACAAATTGAACAAACATCACTACTTACTTCATGTATTTTCCAAGATCATACATGACTTGCTTGATATTATTGTCGAAGTGGTATGGGAGAGATAGAGGTAGAACGTACTGCAACAATTATAAAATGATATTTTCATTGATTTCTAACATAATACAATAAAAAGTACATGCGCAGTATACAAATATATAGTAAATACACAAGAACATGAATTACCTTAATGAAGGTATGCCAATCATGTGTTTTCATCCCTGGCCCAAATTCACTCTTCTTTGATATGAGATTGTTTATGTTCACAACAAATCCTGTGGGAAATCAAATTTTTCATATGACTTATTTTATAGAATTGCTTTGCTGCTCCATTAATAACCAAGGAAGGGCACTTATATTAATCTGATCTCCATTGCTATTTGATTGAATACATTTTTCATTGCATGATTGGATTCCACAATGTCACTACAAATTTTGACAATTTTTTCTTTGTCACGCCTTCCATCCAATATTTTCCATAATGTCTCTGTTATATTCTTTCCAATATGCATTATATCAAACAAATGCACAATTTGTAGCTGCTCGTAGTAAGGCAACCTACTGAATTGTCTAGGATAACTTTTTAGTCCCTTTGGAAGGTGGCCATCCATGCCTTGACGACCTTCAATATCATCAATTACATCATCAGTAAACAAAACACAATAGAAAAGTTCAAATTCCAAACATAAACCATTAGATGGAATGACATTACCTTGACGATTAATTCTATTATATTCCAACTTCCATAAGTGAGGAGTCATTCTTCATGGCTTTGATGTAGTCTCTTCTTTCCCATTGAAAAGATGTTTTTCAGTATTCTGGTACTTATGATTTTTGTGAAGGAAGTGCCTATACTCATCAAACACCTGCTTTCCTAAAATTTTTGAATGATGGGATTTCATCTTTGGACCACAAACTGGACATGCAAATTTTCCCTTTGTTTGAAGACCTACAAGATAATGTATAATTCTATTAAATCTGTTAATTTTTATAATTATAATTATCATGCGCAACTTGAACACTATAACGTACCACAAAAATGTGTTAGCCTTGGGGCATCATGTATTGTCCATACAAGCATTGCATGGAATTGAAATTGTCTGTGTCCTATTGGTCTAGAGATGTCATACATGGTCACACCATTCCATAACTCCAGCAACTCGTCGATAAGAGGCTCAATATATACATTCATATCTTTAACTTGGTACTTGCCTAGTGGAATGAACAAAAACATTACATAATTATTATGACCATTTTACTGCAATTTTTATAATTAAATGTAGATGACTATTAAATGATAAAATACCTGGAACAATCATTGCCAACATTATGTGCTCCCTCTTTATTGACATCCATGGAGGAATATTATTGTTGATAACAAAAATAGGCCACACTGAGTAAACAGATCTCAACTCTCCAAATGGATTGACACCGTTCGCTGCCAATGAAAGCCTGAGATTACGAGGTTCTTCTTTAAAGTGTAGACACTTTTCCTCTATGTCCATAAATGCTAAACCATACACAGGCATTCGAATAATGTCATCTCGACTTCTATTGCATGCATTGCAATCCATAAATTGTGCCAAGCTAGTGCACCTGAATAATCGTTGCATATGTGGAATAATGGGAATATAACGAAGAACCTTGCAAGGCACCTTTTTTGTTATTTGATCTGTTTGATATCTACTGATATGACATTCAATGCATTCTATTCCAAATTCATGTTGTTTATGATATATAATATGATCATTGGGACAAGCATCTATTGTTTGATACTCCATTCCAATATCTTTCATAATGGCAGATAATTCTCGATATGAGCGAGGTAGAATATTGGATGGTGGTACGAAAAACTCACCTATCAATCTACCGCAAAAAAAAAAAGTTTGAGGTGTTAATATAAAGAATATTAATGGTACATGATTCACCATTTATTAACTGTAATGACATGTATGACACACCTTAACATACATGAGATTGTTATGTTGGATAAACCATTCATAACCTTCAAGTTCACCAACAACAATACAACAGAGAGAAGAGTTGTTTGGGAGCCTTTGTAAAGGGGCTCATATGCCTTCTCAAGAAGAGGTAAATCATGAACATCAAGGTCATCCTGATCATAATGATCAACTGTGTCAGTACTAAATGTGTCATGGATCAATGTATTTGTACCATCATCTTCAATTGTGTTTTCTGGTGCATGATCATCATCTTCCATGGGATCATTATCTTCAGCTTCGATATTCACACCTCCATGTTCCTCCACTTCAAAAACCATATTCTCAGGGTTTTGCTGATCCATACCATGTGCTCCAGGGTGCTCCACCTATATATGTAGCTAGGAAATCGAAAATCATCAAAGCAAGTATCAATAATAGCTCAATCACAAAAGTAGATTGCAATGATCAACCTAACACACTCAATAGAGACATGAAAAGCAAAACATTCAAAACTAAAGACTATGCAAACCAGATGCAGATTCGAATGCTTCCTTCATGCGGCTCCATTGTCCTTCTTTCTTCTCCAAATAGCTTTGTTGTGGATCTCACCTACTAGTGCATGATCATGATATGAAAGCAAGTAGACAAGATGATTGCTCAAGAGTACTCGAAGCGTGATTGATTTGACAAAGTAATTCAAAACAAGTGATTATTAGATAATGTGATTATTAGATTGAGATTGAAGAAATTCATCCAATTTATAGACAAATTGGAGAAATGATCAAATTAGCATGAAGAGATTCAAATGGAAATTGCAAATCAATTATGTCAATTATGAAAAATTATGACAAATTTCTATGTCAAAAATTGATTGATTGTCAATTATGACAAATTATGACAAATTGAAATGTCATTCCCATGAAATTAGGAGAAAAATAGGAGAGAAATGAAATTAGGAATTAGAAAATTAGAAAATTAGGAAAAGAGGAATTTAGTGAATTAATTAATAATTTTTCATTTATTAATTAATTCACAAAGAGGGAATTTAGAAATTGATAAAAGATTAGGAAATTACGTAAATCAATTAATAATTTGTCATTTATTAATTAATTCACAAAAAGAGGAATAACTAGTTAGCCAATTAAATTAACCATTTTATTGTGACTCAAAGACTTAGGATAAATAAATAATTTATTAATCCTAAAGGGAGAAATGACAAACAAGGTTAAATGATAAAATTACTAAACCCTAGAAGATGAATTAGCAATGCAAGGATGACAATTAGGTCTTGATGAAAGATAATTGACTCGATCATGATTCGGATTAACAAAAGACCAATGTGATAAAATGATTTGATTGATAAATGCACCAATTGACGAGGAACAATGACTAATTGATCCAAATTGACATAATTGAGACAAACAATGATCGATGACAAATCGATCGCAAAATGATAAGATTGACAAGAGGACAAGAATCGATGACAAAATAGATTGCAAGACGACAAGATTGAAAATGACAATGATCAATGGCAAATTGATTGCAAAATGACAAGATCGAACATAACAACGATTGATGAGAAATCGATCGCCAGATGATAAGATTGATAAGAGGACAAAACCCTAATTAGGATTGACGATGTCCAAAATGATGACAAATGAGCATGCACATTGATGTGATAGGATAAAATCGATCAAAATCATGACTGGATAGTGTTGTCGACAAGACCAAATTTGAGAGCGAGATGAATGAAGAATGCAGAAGAAGGACTCGATGCTCGCAAATGATAAAGACCAAGTGCATGACATAGGAGAAATGCTAATGCGACACAAAAACCCTAAAATAAGGCAATGCGCAAATGTTAAAGTATGATTCCGCAAGCATTGACCATTTTTAGGTGTCTACATTTTGCCCCTCTTTGAGACAATGTGATTTTAAGCATTGTTTCAAAGAACAATAATGAAAATGCCCCAGATGCTAATAATGACATATGCATGCCCCCTTGAGGAATTGGCCAGAAACATGCAGAAAAGAGGCCAATTGATCGATAAAAATGATAGGATCGAACGAACTGACAATCGGATATCGGATGCATGAAGGACAAGCAATTAAAGACACAAAAGACTGTGACCAACATAAGATGGAGAGAGTGCACGTCCATCTATGCACTGACAAAGATCTATAAATGAGGCAAAGAGAATGAAATTTGCTCATTTGCACTAGCCCAAGAAGAGGATTTGTTGCTCTAGAAAAGGACACTTGCAGAGAGATGGCGAACATTCCAAGGGTAGATCACCTTGGAGAACATGTACGCACATGCAGACGACTGGACGATGCAGGAGCAGCAGTATGTATCTCAAAAACCCATGTTTTCAATTTTATGAATTTGACTTGCTTGCGGGACATTGCGGGGCCCACAGGAAATGCAGAAAATGACTTATGCACTTGTGTAGGGCGAATCCTGTGCTTGTGTGATGTGTTCTATGCAGGATATGTGACACAGGCACAGGATACACAACACAGGCGTAGTTGTGCCCTGGGAACTCAATTTAGGTCAAAAATAGCATGCAAATGATCCAGAAAGGGGGGATAAGGGTAGGATAGGTCATAATAGATTAGAAACACCCTGATTTGTGGATGAAATGAGGAAATGTAACCCATAGGAGCAAACCCTAAAATTGACAAAATATGCCCCAATTGTGATGCAGAGTCAACAGTATCCGTTGATCACATGGGAGAATCGACCTGACTGCTTCATGCTACGCCATAGAGTCAGGAGCACAGACAGAGATACATTAGCAGGACTGGGGATATACTATGTCACATTCATGCTCGAGATTAGGGAAAACACAGGACTGTTGACCGCATTGGCAGAGCAATGGCAATCGGAGACCTCCTCCTTCCATCTGGCGACTGGAGAGGCGACTGTGACACTGGAGGATATATGGCGTATCCTCCGCATTCTGATTCATGGAGAGATGATAGAGTATGACCCAGTGATAGGGAGAGGCACGTTGTGCAGATTATTTGTGTGTGATGCAGATGATCTGGATATCATAGAGAGGGAGATCGGCTGGGAGACTATGGCATCAGAGTATGATCGATGATATGTGGTGATAGCAGTGGTGATAGCATGTCTATTAGCAGGAGACAGATGAGGACATGGATTCCCTATTGGATGGGGAAGAGTGCTAGAGCGGATGGCGATAGAGGGGATAGTGTACGCATGGGGACCATGTGTACTGGCTATGCTATATTTTCAGTTGCATCAGATAGCATATCAGGGAGTGCAGACTTTGAGCTGTGGAGTCACATTGCTACAGGTATGGGCATTTGAGCATATAGCCATATGTCGACCGATTACAGAGAGACAGGTAGTACCACACCGACCATATGTGTACTGCTATGGGGGAGCACTGAGACAGGGTCCTTTTGGATACATATTATATTGGTGACACAAGCTAGACAGACTGAGAGAGTTCACATGGAGGCCATATCATGATTGCCCTGGATGGTCAGATGATAGTGATGAGCTACCGTATTGTAGACAGGAGAGGTACCTGATTGGGCGACCAGTGAATTGCCAGAGAGTGATTGAGATGTACCTGCCAGAGAGAGTCAGACAATAGTTTGGAGAGAGGCAGGATGTACCTAGGAGGACTGCACACTTTGCCCGATCTCATAGAGAGACGAGTCAGTGGGGGAGTATGATTTAGCCACACATAGCATATGCTGACTTCTCATAGCTACAGCAGAGACAGTGGGATTGGAGATCAAATATAGTAGACGCCGGGATGACAGAGGAGTATGAGAGATGGTTTGGATGACTACGGCCAGTGCCATTGACAGATCCTGATATTTCGGTACCAAGGAGACAGGAGGACTTCCCACTTGCAGGAGAGGAGGAGAGAGATGATGAGGATGAGGAGGATGAGGGTGGTGATGAGGATGAGGGGGATGATGAGGATGGAGATGAGGATGGGGATGACGAGGATGAGCCAGATTCAAGTGAGCATGAGGCATTGCAGGATATACCCATAGAGCCAGAGACAGCTAGCATACAGGAGATGGAGATGTGCAAGGCTACCATAGAAATTCAGCATGATCATATTGCAACTTTAGAGAGACAGAATGAGTGGTTCAGAACGGAGATAGCCAGACTCATAGCGGCTTGTGATACAGTGATAACTTAGGCACAGCGAGAGGAACAGAGAGTCACTAAGTATATTGGGTCGATTCGGGATGCCAGTGCATGGGAGATGGCATAGATGCTGGTAGAGACTGGAGAGGAGATACGCCATTGGAGGACACTATATGAGAGCGCAATTCCACCTGAGCAGAGAGCAACTTCATATCGAGCACGATCGAGGACAGAGAGCAGGGCACGCTCTCGGAGGTCATTGAGCAGCATGGGGGTGAGTGGACCTATGAGACCACCACAGCCAGGACCAGGAGGGACATCATCCGCGAGACATGGCAGGGATGAGGAGGACAGAGGGAGCACCCAGTGATAGAGGCACATGCTCTATATGATAGACAATGGACGTTTATGTAGTTTGACATTTTGTAGTTATCCTGTGGGCCATACTTAGGACAGACAGTCCAATTTTGTACTCCGATATTATGGTGATATATGATATGACATGCATCGATATGATGGGATGCAATATGTTATGACTGATAGCTATATTTTTCATGTATGGATGACTTATGCACTGTTTATATACCATTGTGGAACATGTATGAATGTATTTTTTTATGTGTTTTTGATGCATTGATAATATGAAATGGATAAAATGCTTGGTGTGAGGCTTGATGTAATGCAAATGTACTAACCAAATGGATGCAGGATGCAGCATATGGATGTAGAGAAATCGGAGCACTAAACTGAACTGACTATCTGAATGGACGGAAGAAATGTTAGTAAGAAGAAAATGAGACAGAGGATAGTTAGAGATGAAGAAAAACTTGCTTTTAGTAATGCACTTTGTAGGTGAGAACCTTTATTTTAATGTAGCAAAATGGATGCGTAGCATCATGGCATTGAAGGCCAGAGCTGAAATGCAACCCTTTTTGCAAAAGACAAACACATCATAGACAAATAGCAATCACAAAAGAAAAGAAAAGAACCATGAACCATCTCGGTCACTCTAAATCACTCAGTGACATCATCGAGCAACATAGGAACATGATCGAAGATAAATCAATAAAAAGATAAGATGCACAAATTCCAACAAATCAAGCAAACATCTTGATCTTCATTGTCAAAAGTTGAAAGTGCTGATAGGACGATCATGCCATCTGGTTTTAGGACATGTGGTACCTTGTCTCAGACAAGACATAGTCTGGTTTCGAGTATACCACACCTTGTATAAGACCCATGATAGTAGAGACAAGGACAAATGATTTTGATGGTAACGCTCGAGTGATATGACAATTTTGATCAATTTGAATGTCTGGTTTGAATGAAAAAGTTCATCTGTTTAAGCATGATTTCAGTAAAGCACGATGTGCGATTGTGTGTCATTGAAGGTATGCTCAGTGATCTGTCTATGCACAAAGGGATCATTTTATGTTTTGCTTTTCGAGATTTTACAATTTTTTTTATTTTTTTTTAGGACTTTATTTGACTTTTTAGGGATTTTTTTAGGACATTTTTTGATTTTTTTGAATTATTTCAAGACATTTTTCAATTTTTATGATTTTTTCAGGACATTTTTGGATTTTTATGATTTTTGCAAGACATTTTTCAATTTTTATGATTTTTTCAGGACATTTTTCAATTTTTATGATTTTTTAAGGACATTTTTGGCTGCAAAAGTTCCAATGATTGATCATGACAAGGGAGAATGCACCCAATGTGCATCTGAAAGACATACATAGACCAGGACCAAAACATATGTACAAGAAACTGGAGTATGCAAGACAATGATGTTGACCAATAACAGGCCTAGAATAGAACATTGGGTCAAGACAAAGATAGACATGATAAACCGGCCAAGAGAAAGCATAGCTAAAGGTCATGATAGATGACGGAGCAATAATCTCATTACTCATGGCGCCTAATTGCCAGGTTTTCACCATGGTACTTTCCCAAAGTGCCTATTTGCCAGGTTTTCACTAGAGGGCAAATCATTTTTCTTTACTCTTTTGCTCTTGTTTCACTTTTTTTGTATTTTCTTTTTTTTCATTTTTTTGTATTTTTTTTTGCTTTTTCCATTTTTTTGTACTTTTTCAGGATCATATTTGAAGAAGTACTGATAGAAAATTATGCCCAGTACTTGTGAAGGTGCATGCTATTTACAGGATCAGATAGAGGTTCACCTTCTGGTGTGGCAAGCTGATATGCCCCCGAGCCATAGGCGGTAGTCACTATGAAAGGCCCAACCCAATTAGGTTCAAACTTACCTTTGATGATGTCAGTAGATTGTGCATTCTTAAGGTTTGCCTTTAAAACTAGATCTCCCACTTCGAAGTGTTTCCCTTTGACCTTCTTATTATAAGAGCGATGGAGACAGTTTTGATATGCTTGCAAATGTGTTAGAGTTGTCTGATGTTTCTCATCTAACATCTCAAGCTGGTGCAACCGAGAGACTCTGTGTGTCTCATCATCAATCAGGTGTTGCAAGGAAACATACAAGGAAGGAATCTCCACTTCCAAAGGTAAAATGGCTTCCGCACCATACACCAAGGAATAAGGTGTTGCGCTAGTAGGTGTGCGGATAGAAGTGCGATAGGCCCATAGTGCTGGATTCAACTGAACATGCCAATCTCGACCAGCATCATTGACAACCTTTTTCAGGATCTTGATAATGGTTTTATTTGATGCTTCAACTTGACCATTCCCCTATGGATAGTATGGACTGGAGAAACGGTGTTGGATATGAAACTTTTCACAGAGTTCCTTAACATCTTTATTCTTGAAGGGGCGACCATTATCAGTGACTATGGAAAGAGGAACCCCATACCGACAAATGATATAATTCAATAGGAATTTTGAAATTTGCACACCAGTGATATAGGTCATGGGGATAGCCTCGATCCATTTTGTAAAATACTCTGTGGCTGTAATGATAAACTTGTGTCCATTTGCAGATGTCAGGTGAATCTTGCCAATAAGATCCAATCCCCATTGAGAAAAGGGCCATGAAGATATGACAGAATGAAGCTCTTGGGCTGGTGCATGAATGTAGTTTCCATGGATCTAGCATTTGTAACACTTCTTAACAAAATCGTGAACATCTTTTTCTAGAGTAGGCCAATAATACCCAGCACGAATCAAATTTTTGGCTAAGCTCAGACCATTGAAATGGCCTCCACATATACCATCATGAACCTCGTGTAAAGCCGTTTATGCTTCATCAGAATCCAAACACCTAAGGAGGGTATGGTCAAAAGAACGACGGTAAAGGGTGTCGGCGATGATGACATATTTGGTTGTCTGTCGGATAAAGGCTCGGCATTGGTTAGCGGAAAGGTTGGGTGGTAAGGTTTGGGATTTCAAATATTGATATACATCATTGTACCATGGGGAGTTGGGACCAACAAGAACGCACATCACATCCATTGTCAGATTGTCAAAAGAAGGAACCAGCAATTGTTCGACTAAAAATTCACATTTGTCCATATTGTGGGGCATATTCAACATGGAAGCAATCGTAGCCATCGCATCTACCGACTTGTTTTGCATTCTTGGAACTTGACTAAAATGGATAGTCATGAATTTTGTCTTGAAGAAATCTACCATATGCTTATAGGGAATAAGCTTTTCATCTTTTGTTTCGTAGTCATCATTCACTTGTCGGATGACTAATTAAGAATCTCCATAGACTTGCAAATGCGTGATGTTCCAGTGGACTGCTACTTGGAGTCCTGTAACCAGTGCTTCATACTCTACAATGTTATTGGTACAATGAAAAGTTATCCTGTAGGACTTAGGAATAGCATCACCTTGAGGGGTGACAAACAAGATGCCGGCTCCGAACCCGAACTTGGTATGGGATCCATCAAAGTATAACTTCCATTCATTAGAAGATGTAAGAGCAGATACTGATTCATCTGGAAAATCTATCAACATGGGATGATCATCATAAATAGGAGCCTCTACAAGTTGATCTGCTATGACTTGTCCTTTTATCGCCTTTCACTCCATATACTCAATATCAAATTCACTGAGAATCATGACCCATTTTGCTAGGTGACCCGTCAAAGCTGCTCGGCTAAGCAAGTATTTTAAGGAATCAATTTTTGCAACCAACAATGTTTGGTGGCTTAACATATAATGTCGAAGCTTTTGTGTTGCAAATACCACTGCTAAGCATGCCCTTTCAATAGTTGAATAATTTAGCTCATAACCTACTAGTGTCCGACTGATATAATAAATAGCTCGCTCTTTGTCATTCTCATCTTGTTGGGCTAGGAGAACTCCTAATGCCGTTTTAGTTGCAGAAACATACAATAAAAATGGCTTTCCTTCTATAGGAGGCATTAGGATAGGCGGTGACAGCAAATATTCTTTGAGAGCTTGAAAGGCTGATTGACATTGCTCAGTCCATTTAAAAGAGACACCTTTATGTAGTAGATGCTGGAATGGATGACATTTGTTGGCCAATTGAGCTATGAAGCAGCGGATTGACTGGAGCTTTCCTTGTAGACTGCATAATTGACAGAGATTAGAAGGAGGAGGGATATCCATTATTGCTTTAACCTTGGCAGGGTCGACCTCAATGCCTCTGTGAGAAACAATGTACCCTAGTAATTTGCCAGTTGTGACACCAAAGACACACTTCTTTGGATTGAGTCTGAGCTTGTATGTCTCCATTCGGTGAAAGATTGGGCCCAGGATGGCTAGATGACTATCTCTTGTGACAGATTTACATAATAAGTCATCAACATAGTCTTCCATCAAAGTATGTATGAAATCATGGAAAATTGTCGTCATTGCTCTTTGATATGTTGCGCTTGCATTTTTAAGACCGAAGGGCATCACATTCCAACAGTAGGTACCCCAAGCACAGGTGAATGTTGTCTTATGTTGATCTTCAAGAGCAATGCGAATTTGGTTATAGTTGGAGAAACCATCCATCAATGAAAGCATCTCATATCCAGCAGTCATGTCCACTATGATGTCGATATTTGGCAATGGAAAATCATCCTTAGGGCATGCTTTATTGAGATCCCTAAAATCTGTACAAATTATGATGCCCCCAGTTACTTTGCTAACTGGTACTAAATTTGAAATCCAATCTGCATAATCGATGGGTCTGATAAAGCCCACATCCAGTAATTTTTTCAATTCCACCTTGACCAAAAGAGCCACCTGGGGATGCATCTTTCAAAGTTTTTGTTTGATAGGCTTGGCATTGGCTTTCAATGGCAAATGATGAAGGACTAATTCTGGATCGAGGCCAGGCATATCTGCATAGGACCATGCAAAGCTGATCTTCTTCTCAAGAAAGAAATTGACAAAATCTATCTTTTCCTGTTTTGATAGAGAAGCAGCAAAATGAATGACCTTAGGGTTGTCAAGTGTACCCAAATTGATTTCCTCGGTCATTTCCACCAGCAATGTTGATTTGTCCTAACTGGATAGGGGTATGTCCACTCTTCCACCTTTGGGCGCCTCAGAGAGGTTTTCACCCGCAGGTATGTCTTTTGTTTTTACTTTTGTATGATCAGAGAGTGCCTTACGGTTTTCACTCAAAGATCCATTCTTTTGATTTTTTACTGTTTCTTTTCTTTTTTCATTTTGATGACTAGAAGAGGGAGTTGAATCCCCAAAATATGCTGTGGAATCCAAATCGATAGCAAATCCTGCCTTATGATCACCTTGTGGCATGCCTTCCCGTAATCCAAGGAATTCTGCAATTGCTTTGTCATTTTGAAAATAGTCCAATGTGAGTGGTTCTTGTTGGTCATGTTGGATAAGCTGCGGATAGATGAGGGGCATGTCATCATCGGTTGTAAGGAGAGAAAGGGCTAATATGGTAAAGATGTAAACATCTGTGGTGTCACTATCCGAAATGCTTGTATCTGATTCGGAGCTCGGATCCCAGAATGACTCTATCCAAGCATGAGGACATGTTTTAGGAAGAGGAGTTATTTCATGTTTGTCTTCCATAGGAAAATTATCAGGGTCAATGAAAATATTGTCGAGGGCATAGGAGCTAGAAGAAAAAGAACTCCACTCCCATTCATTGGAATTAGTTTCAGGTTGGGTATCCTCAGGTGTTATTTCATCATCAGAGTCACGCCCTTTTCTACCTGTGGGGACTTTGGTAGATGAGGATCCAATTCACAATGGTACAAAACCTAACCCTAAAGTTGGAGGTCGCATCTTGGGTATAACAGGTTCTAGCCTTCCATTGTTGTTCAGGCCTAAGCCACTACAACCATCATATCCTTTCTTTTGCAGCATAGTAAATCCTTTGCCGTATCGTTCCACTGGCAACCTGACAGGTGGGGTCTTAGTTAGATCTTTGTAAAGCCAATCTATGACATCATCATCTAAAGTTTCTTTGTCAAGTTCACCCCATCTTGTAAATGTAGTGGGAGGCTGATATTGAATAATGACCTTAGGTTCCTTTTGCAATAAATGTGGTTTGCCATATGATTTTGGAGATATTGGTAAATTCCCGATGAGGAATGTTTGATCCATTGAATATTCTTCGCATCCTTGGTCTTGTATCTTCAATTTTCCTTTGACAACATCTAACAATTCATTAGGATCCACATAACTATGTGAATTGGCCTCTCTATTGACTGGGACTTGCTACTGAGGGGTATCCTTTAGAGTAGCACAAAATTGAAATGGATTAGGATCTCCTAGAATTGTTATTTTAGTTCCATTGTAAGGATATTTTAAACATTGATGATAAGTGGATGGAACTGCTTTCATTGCATGGATCCATGGACGGCCAAAAATCATATTGTAAGGGAGATCAAGGTCCAAGACCTGCAAGAAAGTGTTTTCTGTCACTGGACTAACTCTGATAGGCAATGTAATTATCCCTTTGGATGGGCGCTCAACATCATCATATGCTTTTATTGTTATTCTTTTGGAAGCATCAATGTCATTTTCTGTATATCCAAGGCCAATGACCACTCTCAAGGTGCAAATATTAAGACCCGCTCCACCATCTATCAAGACTCATCGGATTTTGAAATTATGGACAAAGACTTCTAGGTGCAAAGGGTCATTATGAGGGAGCTTATCAGGTGAGATATCATTATCAGAAAATGCGACATTTTGGGAAATAGCTAGATGTCCAATCTGGGCTTGAAACTGGTCAGCATCAATATCTATCTGGATAGTGGACTCAATTAAAGCTTTATCCAAGACTGCACGATGCATGGGAGACATTTTCAACAACTCAAGGATTGATATTTGTGCAGGTGTCTTTCCTAGATGATCCAAGAGATTATACTGACTTGTAGGAGTTGGTTTGGAAGGAGCTGCAAGAGTTCCTTTTAGGACTATTTTAGATCGACGAGTGGTGACCGCACAAGAGGGATCTTGTCCCTTTATTCTTAGGGTGGAAACATACTCATTTGACGCGCAAAAACAATTGATGACATTGTTATAACCAGTATTTGCATAATTTGTTGTTTGGGTAGAGTTTGAAGAAGATGCTTTACCCTTGTCATGGTCAAGCAAAGGAGTTTTGAAAATAGTATGATCAGTGTTATAGGTCACATGGGGCGGATCTACCTCAATTACTCCTTGCTCTAACAAATCTTGAATCATATGTTTCAATTGAATACATGACACGGTTTTATGTCCTTTGGACCGATGATACTCATAGTATGCATTATCATTCTACCAATGCGGTTTTACCACTGGTTCTGCCTTGATATCTGGTAGCTTAATAAATTTTGCTTGTATTAATTGCTTCATTACTGACTCAATAGGCTCTCCCAATGGTGTAAATTGTCGAGGAGGCCCATCCCTTGATCGGAAAGGTTTGCGCTACTGGTTTTGTTGTTGGCCTTGTTGTTGATTATATTGTTGAGTATGCTATTGTTGAGTAACATTGCTCATTGGTGCTTGATTTTGTTCCATAGTTGACATATTAGGAACACTCAATTTTTTGATCGTGAATGGGGGTTGATTTGTATTCACCGCTCTTGCATCAACAACTCCATCATTAGTGACATTCTTGTTCTTATACCAAAATCTATTTCTGTCCCCTGAATTGTTCGTGTTGTCACTGTCTTTGTTAAGCTTAATGATTCCTTTAGCTACAAGAGCAGTTTCAATATTCATCCCTTTCTTAATGAGTTTCTCAATAGTACTGGGACTTTTTAATTTCAGTTCATACATCATTTTTGGGACCAAATTTTGGATAAACAGATTCACTTGCTGTTCTTCAGGTATATCTAGGGAAGAACGACTATACAAGCTTCGCCATTGTTGCAAGAAAGTCACTAACGGCTCGCCTTTCTTTTGCTTGGTGCTGCATAAATTTGACATGGTCACGTCACTGTCGATATTGAATGCAAAATGAGATATAAACTTTTGAGCCAACTCAAACCAAGTCTTTATATTTCCTGGCAAATGCGAATACCAATCCATGGCTTGTCCCATGAGACTTCGAGAAAATAATCGCATTAAATATGTCTCCTCATAACTCACTTCAGTACATGCCGCGAAAAATGCTCGAATGTGATCTTTTGGATTGCCATTCCCTTTATATTTTTCAAAATTAGGTGCCTCAAAATGTTTAGGGAATGGAGGCATGTGTAAGCTCTTATCAAATGGATTAGGACACAAATCCTGATCTGTATACAACTTCTTTGTTCCTTTAGTTTCCAATGCGTCAACTTGTCGTTGCAATTTCTCAAGTTGTTGCGCAATTGTATCAAATCTTGGAGGTCCATCATTAATCCCGGTGAGTACTCTTTGTCGATACATCGTATTTCCGATCGGTTGTTGATGCTCTGAAATGGCCATTTTTGGTGTCTCTAGCATATAATGTTCTTGATACATCTCTTGTTGTTGTGGTTGTGCCATGTCTTGATATCAACCTTGTTGTTGTGCTTCTTGTAGCCTAGGTTGATATTGCAATTGAGTATGTTGTTGATATTGTACAGGCGCCAATTGCGGTTGTGAAGTATGATAGCTTGTTTGCCTTGGCACATATTGAGGCACATGTTGTTGTTGATGCTGATGAATCAGAATTTGTTGACTTTGTGCCAATTGTTGTCACAGTGTATATCCCATCATTTGCAAAAAACTTTGTTTAGGTGGTTTTTGTTGTTTCTCCTTAAGATGGGGTATAGCACTTGCATTTTGTCCAATCCATTGTGATGGTTGCAAGTTTGCATTAACTTGTAATGGTGCCGAAGGTGCTGCAATTTGTTGTCGAATGCAAAATTGTTGTTGTTGTTGTACATTGCTTGTTTGCACATTCGATTGCACTTTTTGTGTATTACTCAATTGTTGCAACAATTGTTGTTGGTGCAAACCACTATTCGTAGTTCTTTGTGTCGCCATTATCGAAGGATCTGTCGCAATAGTGTTTGGCAAATATATTGAGCTTAATGGGATATAAGAACTTTGTTGCATCGTGGAATTGCTTTGAACATTAGTGATATTAGGCATTCCAGTCGTGAAGCTTTCTTGCATCTTAGATTTTGATCCAATTTTATGCATATAAGGAACTACTTCTTGTTGAGGGATAGTTGTCAATATTTGCGTGGTCTTTATTTGATCTTGTGTTACAGGTGTTGTGTTGAATAATGGATTACTTATTGTCTCAAATGGTGACTTTTGAGGAATAGTCACTGTCAATGCCTTTGAAGCACGTTTACTCATCAAGGTAGGCTGAGTTTCGGGTTGCACATTTTCTTCATTTGGATGCGGAGAGAAACTTAACAACTCACCGCCTTGTTGTTTTTGCACATTGATTTTCTCACTTGAAGAGGTCACATTACTCATCATGTTAAGATACTTTTGTGGAAACATCTTAAAGACCTTGTTCAAGAACTTATCCATCTTTTTTGTTATCTTTGGATCTTGAAGGAACATGTCAACATCATCAGAAGCATCAGAATCTGATGAAGAATCTGGTTGGACATTTGCATTCATTTCTTGGTGAATTCCTTGATCTGAACCAAATCCTTGTGAGAGGGTTTGTTCTTCATACAATGTTTGTATTTCATGTTGCAAGTTTGGTTGATTCCAATTGAAAGGTGCATTTCCTCTTGGAGTTGGTGGAACACTCCCATGTCCTGGTTTCATAGGTACTGTAGCATCCTAATATTGTGACACTTGCAATTTCAACTGCATTTGGGTCTTCACGATGGCGATGCAACACGAAACCTGAATGGAGACCGCGAAACTTGTTCATGACACCAAAAACTGCATTTTTCAGCACCCTGGCCTGATCCTCCTTGCACCCTGTTGTCCCTGGTCCCCCAGGACCATGGCGCCCAGCGCCCTGGTCCTTTAGCGCCCTGGTCCCCCAGGACCATGGCGCCCAGCGCCCTGGTCCTTTAGTGCCCTGGTCCCCCAGGACCATGGCACCCAGCGCCCTGGTCCCTGGCCCTATTTTGGGCCCGGTCTCTTTTGGGGCTTCGGGTCTTTAAGTTTGCAAATTGGAAAATATTGTTTCCTGGTCGGCCTAAGGTCGGAAAAATCAGTCTATCAACCCTAATTGACAAGTATATAAACTACATTTCCTCTCCCATTTGAGGAGGTCAAAAAAAGGAAATAAGCAAGAGCAAGAGGTGGAAGCGTTATTCAAACATTCAAGCATTCAAGCATTCAAGCATTCCTTCAAGCAATTGAGCATTCTAAGTCTCCATTCAAGGCTAAGTGTTGCATTCAAGACAAGGATTCAACCATTGAAGAGGAGATCACATACAACATACAACATACAATACACCTTCGCATGTAAGAATACAAACATTCTTACAACAAGGTATCAGTACTTGTTTACATTACAAACATTTACATTTACAGCATTCTCATTTCTTGGTTAATTCCAAAACCGGGGTTTGACCTAAAGGCAAACCCCTCATCCCTAACCCCCCAATCGTCCTCTCTTTTCTGTGTGTAGGTTGCAGGTACGCGACTGTAATTGAAGATCCAGAATCCTTGTGCAGAGACGAACAGATCCCCCTTCATTTCGCGGATTTTTCGGAGGACCGTGTGCACGCCGGGTGCCATCGTCCTGTCAACTTTCGCTCAAATTTGCAGAACAACACCATCTCGACATTTTACTGCTAATTCCAGGTCCGCTGCTTCATCCCATATCCCTATCTCTGTTTATAAGTGAATCTTTCTTGCTTCTACATGCATTCCTAGTTCAATCTTTCTATCTACATTCTTTACAAAAGAGGGTATCCTTGATGTCTTAACCCTTGAAACTCATTTAGAATCCAATCCTGCATTGTGTGGGATTGGATCTTGTGGGTTTCAACCCCTGTTTTGAATGTAAAGTCTCTCCTAAGTGAAAACCATCAACCCTAGTGACCTCCCTTCTCTCTCCTTGGAGTTGGGGAGGGGAGAACAACTAGGGTTCGATTTTTCCACTTTACATTTTGGTGAACCCGACATGAACATCCTAATTCTGATTATTCATGGTTAGATCTGAAAATTTTGCTTTCCTAATTACATTTCCATGTTTGATCTTTTGCAAATTTTAGAGGCTAATTGCATAAAAACCCTAAAATTTTCTTTTTAGTAATTAAACTTGTGGAATGTTTAATTGTTAATGCTTGTTTCAGATCTACCCTTCTATTGCAAATTGTCAATTCATATTTGTGCTTTAATTCTGAAAATTAAGTGGTTAAATGTCAAAACCCTAATTTTTAAAACCTTCTTGATTCGACCTTTGACTGATAATTTCACTAATCAAAACACTTCCAAATCGGCTGTGACTTTGGATTCTGCAATAAAATCACAATATCTTTCATCCCTGAAAAATTGGAAAAAAGTTGCGAGGACTGTGTGCACCCCGAGCGGCATCGTCCCCGACATTTTTTTCGAAATTTCGGGAGCTAGATCTTACTGTATTTTTCTGCTAAAATCTAGAATTTTGGCTGATTTTATCAATTTTAACACCTTCAAAATTAAAGTCAAAGTTGGTCTAGCAATTGCTTGGATTGAGGCTTCTAATCATTAAAAAATTGTTGAAATTGAAATTTGTATCAAAATTGTGTTTCTTACTGTCCTAAATCTAAAAAGTGTGTTAGCATTCATTCGAAATTTCAGTGTTTTATTCAAATTTTTGTAGTTTGTGACTTTTGAAATTAAGTGTTTAATTACAACAACCTTGATTTCCACTTTCAAAATTGAATTTTGCGTGAAATTGAGTCAATTTTTAAATTTCAACACTTGCATTGCTTTCAACATTCCCTCTAAAATCATAAAATTCAAAATTTCAGTTTCCCCCTCTTTTCCAAAATTCAAATTTTACATTTTTCAACAATCTTGGTAGGGTTCAATTTTGAGATTGCAACTTTAATTTGGCCTATCTACAGATCATAAAATCACTCAATTTTTTCAGATTAGCTTTAAAATCATCATAACTTTCATCCCTGAAAATTTCGAAAAAAGTTGCGAGGACCGTGTGCACTCCATTCGCCACGGTCCCAGACATTTTTTCTGAAATTTCAAGAGATTGTCCTAATTGCATTTAACAGCTTAAATCTAGAAGATTGGCTGGTTTTATTGAAATTTGCTACCTCTAAAATTCAAAATCTTCTCTCTCTCTTTAGTGCATGAGTTTTACAACAATAAGTCCTACTTACACTATTCCCGTTAGACGAAGCCTTAGAATTAAGTCTTTCCAAGGTTTAATTACTGAGGAGATGGAACCTAATTTGAATGGCCTTTTTAACGAGGACATGGGTAATTCCTCTAATCCTCTTAATGATGAAGAAGCTCTCCATGAGGTTTCTGTAGAACAACTTTCAAAATTGGATAACCAATTTGATGATTTTCGACAATGGATGTCTCAAGAATACCCTGATAGTCAAGCTCTTCCTTTAATTGAGGGTCTAAAACGTATGGTTCAAAGTGATAAGAATGGAATTGATATTTTGCGTGGTATTGCACACATTGTGGATTCGAATGTGATGCCTATGAAGAGTTGTGCCGAAACCTTAGGTTATACACAACCTTCTACTCAAGTTAATCATTCTATTCCTTTGACGACTCCTATTGCTAGTATACCTATTTTTACATCAAACATAATGACTACTTCAATACAAGACATTCCCCCTATGATCACCAGTCATGGGGGCAATCCTTCTTCTTCAATCAACCCTCTTCCTTCATTCAATCTAACTTCTTCATTCATCCCTTCAATGAGTGTTCCTATTATATCTCCACAAATAAACATGACGCAAGGGGGCAATTCATTTAACCCTTCCATTCCTCCTTGTAGTGTTCCTCCTTTCCAATCATCTCCTATGACTAACTATCATAGTGTCCCACCACCTTACTCTCAATCAATACCTTCTTTCAATAACATAACACCTCCATCACAATCTAACACGTCTAATATGAACTCTTCGACTGAAGTGACCATTAACAATCTTGCACAAACTGTCTCTTCTTTATAGCAACAAATTGCCTCTATGAATCAATCTAAGTTTAGTGTGCCCACATTTGATGTTGCGAGCCCACTTTCTCTTGACATTGTTCGAGCTATCCCCCCTAAACATGTTGAAATTCCGCATTTGGAGCTTTATAATGGTAAGGGTGACCCTCTAACACATGTTAAGACCTTTCAAACAATATGTACTGATTTTGCTTATGACCAAAGGTTGCTTGCAAAACTGTTTACTAGAACATTAAGAGATAAAGCCCTACAATGGTATTGCTCGTTACCTTCCTATTCTATTACTTCTTTCGAACAACTTGCAAATGCTTTTATTCAACAATTTCAAAACAATATAAGTCCTAAAGTTACTTTGATTGATTTAATGCATTGTAAACAAGGTGTTAAAGAAAAAGTGACTGATTTCATTGGTAGATATAAGCAGTTGTGTGCTCAAATTTCTTTTCCAGTACCTGACAATGATATTCAAATAATCTTTATTTCTAATTTACAAAAAGATATTAGAGAAAAACTTCTGTTTTCTGAGTTTACTTCTTTCCAACAGTTGTGCGCAACTCTTCACAATTATCAACTGACTATGAGTCAAATGGAACAAGCAAATCCTATGGCTCCGAGTGATAAGGGTGATAGTAGTCAACAACCATTTGGGAAGTTTAAACCGAACAGAGAGTCCATTAAATTCAATGAAAACATCATCAACAACAATGTGAATGTGGCATCAGGTGTGCCTCCTATCTCTAAGTTTTTCAAGAAAGAAAGAAAGTTTACTCCTTTGAATGAATCATTGCATAGTATTATGAATAAGTTATTGGAACAAAATGTGCTTACTCTTCCTCCTATAAAGCAAATAGATCCTACAAAGATTAATTCACCCTATTTTGATAACAAATCTTTTTGTCAATTTCATCGTCATCCTGGGCATGATACTGAAAAATGTTTTGCTTTAAAGGGTCAAATTCAAGATTTGATTGATAATAATACTATCTCTGTTTTTGGTGTGAATGATAAAGGCAACACATCTGTAGCTCCTCCTAACCAAAATCTTTAGATTTTTACCGATCCATTGCCTTCTCATACCTCTAATGCGATTGATACTACTGATTCCTTTGTCTCACCTGATGATCTTGTGTCTATGACTCCGAATGTGATTAACTTTGTAGAGCAGCAGAAAATCCCTAAAGAACCTTCCATCACCTTTGATTCCATTGAAACTATCAGGGCACCTGATGGTCCTTTATATATAGTTGCAAAAGTCAAGAATACACCTTGCCGTGGAGTGCTTATTGATCCTTCTTGTATGGTTAATATCATTACTAAAGAATTTCTTTTTACTTTGCAATTGAATCAAGTGATCTATGATGAAACAAATGTGGTTGTGAAACTATTTGATGCATTTTCTTCTCCTGCAATTGGTTCTATTACATTACCTATTGAGGTCCATAACAAATCCCTTGATGTGGACTTTTCTATTATTCCATCATCCGAACAATTTCGTGTGAAGCTAGGCTATCCTTGGCTATCTTCCATGAAAGCTATTGCTTCTCCTATTCATAAGTGTTTGAAATTTCCCCATAATGGTGAAGTTGTTACTGTCAATCATAGTCTCTTTAAACCAACTGAAAGAACTTCTAGCGTTCCTATTGATTACTTTTGGCCTAAACAATTCCAATCTCTTCCTCTGTGAAGTGATCATCTTTTCAAATCTTATCAAAAGTGGAAAAAACACATGATCCTAACTCTAAGTGAACCTAGAACACCCAAACTTGACACTCCTATCGTTCTTGAGAAGGAAGTTCTTCCTTTGAAAGATAAAACTAATGTCTTTCCTCAAGAAGATTCCCAACCCATTCCTATGAATGTGATTATGCCTATATCTAATAAACTTCCTAAAAGTAGACCTATCCCTCCTCGTCATGATGGAATTGGTCTCCTTCCTAAACCAAGTATTCCTCCCTTATATGGAGCAGTTCCTCCTCCTTCCTCTTATGGAGAGAAGAGACCTTCCTCTTCTCCTATTATTCAACCTAAGAGACCACAACCTAAACACCCAAGTGATAAGGATGAGAACATTCCTCCTCCTCAATCTTCGCAACTTCCTACTAAGACTAGACGAAATCGTTCTACACGTGAACGCCGATGAAATCATCATCTTAGAGCTTAGGCAGCTGCTTCTCAAACTTTGCAATCCCCAAAAACACCTTCAGCCAGTATTATTCCATTTTCTCCTCAATCGATGATTGAGCCGAAATCTCCTAAACATAAGATGCATGATGGTCTTGATCCTGTGCGAGTTAAAGATCCTATTTTTATAAATCTTGATGATGATATAGATGAAAATGTTAGTCATGATGAAAATGTTACTTCTCTTTCTTCTGATAGTGAATATGAATATGTTGATGTTGATAACCATTTATCTAACGAATTTTCTAAAGCACTTATCCTAGCTCCTAGACAAGAACACCGTGGCTTGGGGTATGAACATAGCCCTTGTTTGGATCTTGTGATAGCTCCATCTGTTGTGTTGGATGTTCCTCCTCTAGCGTGTTTCCTACCTTCTTGAAATATTGATCAGCAAGATCAGGGGGTAGATGACATGCTAGACTAGTTCATTAGCATAGCAGATTCTCTCCTCCTCTCTTTTGTCACTTCTTCTATGTGTTATTCTCATTCTTCTATTTGTTGTCCTTAGTGTTGTCTACTTGAGGACGATGCAAAACATTGAGATCTCTTTTGGTCTCTCTCATGTTGACTCAAAAGACACATGTGTTCCCTTCTTCTAGGTGACCTTCCTTGATTGGGGAATGAAGAACAATTATGCATACATACATATGATATACATGAATTATCATACATTATACTAACCCCGAGGAAAGCGAAGTCACCTTGTGCTTTGTGTTTTGTGTCTATTATCCTTGGGCTTATCTCACACTTGGGGGCTAAATCCTTGTGATAACATGCTCCTTTCTTATTTCTTATATGTATCACTACCTTAAAGCAATCACCCCCGATGAGGTGTGTGTGATCGCTTTAACGTAGGGGGGCATACATCCTGTTCATATCTTTTCAAGATACTTGAAAATTTCTTGACAAATTTAGCTTTGCCTTGAAAATTTTTGATATCTTTCTTGCATGACTCATAGTGAGGGAACCTTACTACTAACAGTCATGGTTCTCCCTCGTGATCTTCCCTTTTACTTTGTCAATCGAAGTCGTAAGATCCTTAGTCCACTGGGGGCTTGGTGTATCTTGCCTCCTTGACGTGGTGAAAGTTTTTCAATATTGTTTCCTTGTACTTTACCAGAAGTATGAGCGTACGCTTATACTCTCGCTAAAGTGGGGGCTAAATGTAGCATCCTAAAATTGCGACACTTGCAATTTCGACTACATTTGGGTCTTCACGATGGCGATGCAACACGGAACTTGAATGGAGACCCCGAAACTTGTTCATGACACCAAAAACTGCATTTTTCAGCACCCTGGCCTGATCCTCCTTGCACCATGTTGTCCCTGGAGGTGGGACCATGGCGCCCAGCACCTTGGTCCTTCAGGACTAGGGTGCCCAGCGCCCTGGTCCCCCAGGACCATGGCGCCCAGCGCCCTAGTCCCTGGCCCTATTTTGGGCCTGGTCTCTTTTGGGGCTTCGGGTCTTTAAGTTTGCAAATTGGAAAATATTGTTTCCTGGTCGGCCCAAGGTCGGAAAAATCAGTCTATCAACCCTAATTGACAAGTATATAAACTACATTTCCTCTCCCATTTGAGGAGGTCAAAAAAAGGAAATAAGTAAGAGCAAGAGGCGGAAGCGCTATTCAAACATTCAAGCATTCAAGCATTCAAGCATTCCTTCAAGCAATTGAGCATTCTAAGTCTCCATTCAAGGCTAAGTGTTGCATTCAAGACAAGGATTCAACCATTGAAGAGGAGATCACATACAACATACAACATACATTACACCTTCGCATGTAAGAATACAAACATTCTTACAACAAGGTATCAGTACTTGTTTACATTACAAACATTTACATTTACAGCATTCTCATTTCTTGGTTAATTCCAAAATCGGGGTTTGACCTAAAGGAAAACCCCTCATCCCTAACCCCCCAATTGTCCTCTCTTTTCTGTGTGTAGGTTGCAGGTACGCAGCTGTAATTGAAGATCCGGAATCCTTGTGCAGAGACGAACAGATCCCCCTTCATTTCACGGATTTTTTGGAGGACCGTGTGCACGCCGGGCGCCATTGTCCTGTCAACATTCGCTCAAATTTGCAGAACAGCACCGTCTCGACATTTTACTGCTAATTCCAGGTCCGCAGCTTCATCCCATATCCCTATCTCTATTTATAAGTGAATCTTTCTTGCTTCTACATGCATTCCTAGTTCAATCTTTCTATCTACATTCTTTACAAAAGAGGGTATCCTTGATGTCTTAACCCTTGAAACTCATTTAGAATCCAATCCTGCATTGTGTGGGATTGGATCTTGTGGGTTTCAACCCCTCTTTTGAATGTAAAGTCTCTCCTAAGTGAAAACCATCAACCCTAGTGACCTCCCTTCTCTCTCCTTGGAGTTGGGGAGGGGAGAACAACTAGGGTTCAATTTTTCCGCTTTACAGGTACAAACACTGGTTCATATAATGGTGGTGGTCCAAGTTGAACCATTCCATATGATGGCAGTGATGTGTTTGATGAACCTTCAATTTGTACTGTTTGACTGGTTTGAAATTGTGAATTTGATATGTTGGTTGACCCATCTTTTTAGATTTTGATCTTGTTTCAACAGGCATGTCACTTATGCAAATGCAATATTTTTGGAATTTTTTCAAAGACAATATATGATATGCAACTAAATGCAAACTAAATGAATGAGAATGCAATCTATGAAAAGAATGCAACCTATGTTCTTGGTTGCTTTTCAAGATTTTGACAAACTTTTTGGAATGCAAATCTAAGAGAGACCCTTAGGAAATTGAAATGATGTCTAGACCTCAAAGGACAAAAGGGACCAAGTGACAAAAGGACAAATGACAAAGTCTCCCCTATATGCTTGGATACTAAGCTAGGTTTGACCAAATGACATGAAAAGAAAAGGTTTGATAAGGTCTAGACTTCCTAACAATGACTTAGGGTTTTATCAAAGATTTGGATTACTCAAGTATGACAAAACCTAGTTTTGACACTATATGCTAAGGGACAATTACTATGCAAGTGACCCTAATATGATATGATAATGAACTAAGCTTAATGAAGAGACCTAGGGTATGCAAATATGAATGTATGACAATGGTATTACTTTAATGCAAGAGGACACATGCAAATGGATGACCCTTATTGACATGCAAAAGAGTATGACCTAGGTGAAACCTAACCTTGGTACTTGACAAATGACTTTGCAAAATGCAAACCTAAGATGAACCTAAATCTAAGTGACATGAATGTTGAGACAAGATTTTGAACAATGTTTGACAACCATGTTTGAAGAATGCTTTGAACTTTGTTGGATGAAATGTTCTTGTGTTTAACCTTGTTTTGAATCAATTTGTCTTGTTTTTGAAATGAGATGCAATTCAACTTTTGACAAGTAAAGAAGACAAGATATTTTAACATAGATTCAAAACAATCATGCTCACTCACACATTTCTTATGGTAGGCAAGGACATTAGGTACTTGAGAGGTAGACTCATTATGGGATTCAAGGAGAATACATAGATGCTTGACCCCACGGGCTCCCCTCCATGGCACTCACTTCTCAGGGCAGCCAAGCATCAGTCCCCATGGAAATCTCCCCATGGCGAACTTAGTATCTCTTCCAAGTATCCGAACTCGTCCTTCTCAAGCAACTAGAAGGGTTTTTGGCCTCTAAAAACAAGGTGTTTAGTAAGGATTTCTATTAAGCGTTACTCCTTGATGTCATCCAAGCGTGATTGAGACATTAAGCCCATCAAGATACCAAACAAATGTAGTCGCACAAGCACAATTTAGACCGTGAGGTCCTACTTAGATGTTGATATGAGAAAGAGTTCAAGGGTCATCACTTCCCAAGTAACTACAATTCCCACGTAACCCTTCCTTCAAAGCTTTCGCCCATTAGGTATTTATTTATAGTGAGTTAGAATGCCAAGGTATTCTAGCCATACTCACTTTGGGTCATTCCCTTCTCACGATTATCACTTGCTTGCAAAAGCAAATGGTCGGGAAGGTAGGCCCTCTATAGGTGACACACAACCAAAGACATGAGCATGGTATTGAAGATCTGGATTTCTGATCACCCTAAGAAGGATGAGAGCATACTCTCCTACTCCAATGTCAAACTCAACAATCAAATCAAGCATAGATTCATTCCATCCTATTTAGAAATCACTAGGTGCCTAACATTAATTTCAAACACAAAGTTTAGTTGTATTCGAAGGCAACCTGTAAAACCCAAGTCAGAAGTTTGAAATGTTTAGTATTTGACTATCGAACCTGCACAAAAACGTGTTAGTAGTTTCATTTGTTTGTCTTTGCCATACGTATGCCAAGGTTCTGCATAGAGAATTAGTACCAACAAGACCAAAAAAGCAAAAACAGAATGCAAAAGAAAACAACTTGCAAGTGAAAAACACTGTCTTTTACCTCTGTTTCTGGACTTTACACAGGCGCAGAAGTCATGACACAGGCGCAGAAGTCATGACACGGGTGCAAAATGTCTTTAACATAGGCACAGGTTGCTTGACACAGGCGCAGGTTGTCTCACATAGGCGCAGAAGTCCCCAGAAAACCCTGCACTACCCTGTTTTTGGTTTTTTTTTACCTATAAATCAACTCAAAAGCACTCAAAAACACAGTTAAGGGGTTAGATGGTTAGTGTTCACATCGGGTTCACCAATTAATGTAGCTAGGAAATCGGAAATCATCAAAGCAAGTATCAATAATAGCTCAATCACAAAAGAAGATTGCAATGATCAATCCTAACACACTCAATAGAGACATGAAAAGCAAAACATTCAAAACTAAAGACTATGCAAACCAGATGTAGATTCAAATGCTTCCTTCATGCGGCTCCATTGTCCTTCTTTCTTCTCCAAATAGCTTTGTTGTGGATCTCACCTACTAGTGCATGATCATGATATGAAGGCAAGTAGACAAGATGATTGCTCAAGAGTACTCGAAGCGTGATTGATTTGACAAAGTAATTCAAAACAAATGATTATTAGATAATGTGATTATTAGATTGAGATTGAAGAAATTCATCCAATTTATAGACAAATTGGAGAAATGATCAAATTAGCATGAAGAGATTCAAATGGAAATTGCAAATCAATTATGTCAATTATGACAAATTATGGACTTTCTATGCAAAATTGATTGATTGATAATTTATGACAAATTATGACAAATTTCTATGTCAAAAATTGATTGATTGTCAATTATGACAAATTATGACAAATTGAAATGTCATTCCCATGAAATTAGGAGAAAAATAGGAGAGAAATGAAATTAGGAATTAGAAAATTAGAAAATTAGGAAAAGAGGAATTTAGTGAATTAATTAATGATTTTTCATTTATTAATTAATTCACAAAGAGGGAATTTAGAAATTGATAAAAGATTAGGAAATTAGGTAAATCAATTAATAATTTGTCATTTATTAATTAATTCACAAAAAGAGGAATAACTAGTTAGCCAATTAAATTAACCATTTAATTGTGACTCGAAGACTTAGGATAAATAAATAATTTATTAATCCTAAAGGGAGAAATGACAAACAAGGTTAAATGATTAAATCACTAAACCCTAGAAGATGAATTAGCAATGCAAGGATGACAATTAGGTCTTGATGAAAGATAATTGACTCGATCATGATTCGGATTAATAAAAGACCAATGTGATAAAATGATTTGATTGATAAATGCGCCAATTGATGAGGAACAATGACTAATTGATCCAAATTGACATAATTGAGACAAACAACGATCGATGACAAATCGATCGCAAAATGATAAGATTGACAAGAGGACAAGAATCGATGACAAAATAGATTGCAAGACGACAAGATTGAAAATGACAACGATCAATGGCAAATTGATCGCAAAATGACAAGATCGAACATAACAATGATCGATGACAAATCGATCGCCAGATGATAAGATTGATAAGAGGACAAAACCCTAATTAGGATTGATGATGTCCAAAATGATGACAAATGTGCATGCACATTGATGCGACAGGATAAAATCAATCAAAATCATGACTGGATAGTGTTGTCGACAAGACCAAATTTGAGAGCGAGACAAATGAAGAATGCAGGAGAAGGACTCGATGCTCGCAAATAATAAAGACCAAGTGCGTGACATAGGAGAAATGTTAATGCGACACAAAAACCCTAAAATAAGGCAATGCGCAAATGTTAAAGTATGATTCCGTAAGCGTTGACCATTTTTAGGTGTCTACAATATAAAATTGATATACATAAATAAACCGTGATCATGATCTCATTATCAAGAGATTTCTTATGTATATAAATTGTTAAAATGACATAATGAACAACTTACCAGTGGATGATAATCATGTCCCCCTTCAATGTGACCATGCTGCCTACAATGTTTCTTAATTGTTTTGATTAGAAGTCTTCTAGTCTTTAAGCCCTTACAAATTTTGCAAGGACAATAACATTTCCCATCACCTTTTCTTTTCAAGTTAGACCATAATCTAGCAATTGTCTCCTTATTTTGTTCTTCGTTGATATTATTTGACATGGTCTTTCTTCATAGGCAAAAAAATTAGGCTATGGAAACTTCAGTGCAAAAGCTTCACAAAAATTGCAAATCGAACCAAAACCATTTTACTCTTCTTTTTCATCTTAAAACATTGAACTTAATAGAGAACATATTTAATGTAGCTGATTGTGTGAATTTCTGAGCATTGTGTCTGCAAATTCTTACTAAAAGTTTGCATGTTGCAGACTTTTTGAGAGACATTTTTGAGTATTCTAAGCTAATTAGGCCATGAAAAGACAATTTTACACCTTCCAAGGGTTAGAGAACAAGGTTTACAAAAGTTGCTCATAAGGAGTATGCAACATTGACAACTTTTCCTTTCTTGCTTTCTACAAACACATCTTTAGTATGAAAACCAATTACATTCTAGAACATGAGAGCATGTCTATCATTAGAGACACAAGAGAATCACATTAGCCCTTCACAAAAAGGCATTGGCAATTACAAAACAATAAGTTGTTCACTGTCAAGTTAATTATGACTGCATTTTTGCCCTTTCATTGGTTTTTCATTTTGGACTTGCACTTTACACTGTCTAAACTCTTTCCCAAAGGTCTGATTTGTGCTCTTTATTAATGTCCTATCTTTGGATGCTTTTTGTCCTTCATACCTACTATTTGGAAGAGGAAGATAGCATAAACAACTTCAACAAAAGTGTAAAAATCAGTCATAATTGACTGTGACAGCCAGCTGGGCGTTACTACTTTGCCTAAAAGATCATTAAATGATCTTGGCAACCTCAAAACCCATGGGCAGGGTCAAAAACCACTCCTTGATCTTGTTTGCAAACAAATAGAAGGAGGTTTAAAGCTTTACAAACTCCAATGTATGGTGGAGAGTAAGCAAGTGAATGGAAATCAACTCCAAAATAGTGACTCACTAGTATTCTAAATGATCATTCGACTAAAGCTACAAACATTAACATGATGTGTTTCTAGCATGTCTACATGAATATCTATGGTTAGTGTAACATATTTCTATCATCATGAGATTTCTACTTTTTTGGTCAATTTAGAATAGGATGTGTGTAGATGTATATATGTAGCCACAATTATTACTTCTGACACATCAAATAGACCACAATAGATAAAGTATATATGTAACCACAGTTATTACTTCTGACACATCAAATAGACCTACAATTCTAGGTACTAGTTTGGCTAATTTTCCCAATGATATAGAACTCTTATGAGGTTTAACCCTCAAAAAGACTTTGTTTTGAAAGTCTCATTCTTACATGCATAGCTCTTCTATATGTTTTCTACCTCCTTTAACCACCCCTTGGTTAATCTCATTTCATCATGTATCTCCTAAGAATATTTGAACCAATTCCAGTCTTGTCTTCAACTAGATATCCCAAATGATATGTGTACAATACTTTCATCCATAAAGATATTTAAATGGTGTCATACCCAAAGATGCATGATAGGAGTTATTATATGCAAACTCTTCCAATGGAAGATACTCCTCCAACGTAGACTATTAATCCATGGAATACATCCTAAGGAGGTCTTCGACTACTTACTTCACTATCTTTGTTTGTCAATTTGTCTGTGGGTAGTATGTCAAACTAAAATTCAATATTATCCCAAATATTTCATTCAATATTTTCCAAAATTTAGAAATTATATGAGTATCTCATTTTGATATGATCATCTCAAGTACTCAATTCAAATGAAATATCTCTTAGATAAACTTCTAAGCTAACGTAAACAATCCATCCTAAAAAATCCTTTGGGTGAAGTATGCTACCTTGGTCAACTTATCCACAACTACCAAAATGAAATCATGTTTATTCTTTTATATCGGCAACCCTTAAATAAAATCCATGCTAATAACTTGTCATTTATATTTAAGTATGTCATGTGAGTATACAAACCCTACTAGGTGTATATGCTTAGTCTTGGCTTGTTTGCACTCCAATCATCAAGCTACAAATTCAATCTCATCCTTCTCGATTCTTGGCTAAAAATATAAAGATCTCAATTTTCCTACCATCTTGGCTAGTCCTAGGAACCTTGAATAAGGTGTGCTGTGGATCTCCTCTAACATCAACCTCCTCAAATCCCTAAGTTTAGAATGTACATTCTCCCTTGGTATCTTAATAATCCATCTAACTAAAACAAATATCTATTGAATCGATGGTGCAAGGGGTTTTTCTCTACATCTTTCTCCATTATGGAATAATATCTTTGAAGATTATGAACCAATTTCTCAAATTAGACCTTTTAATAATAATGGCTGCTAGATGCCTTCTTCTACTAAGGGCATCTATTTTTCTATGTTTCATCTCCTTGTAGTAATCATGTTTGCACTCCAATCATCAAGCTACAAATTCAATCTCATCCTTCTCGAGTCTTGGCTAAAAATATAAAGATCTCAATTTTTCTACCATGGTGTGTTGTGGATCTCCTCTAAGATCAACTTCCTCGAATCCCTAAGTTTAGAATGTACATTCTCCCTTGGTATCTTAATAATCCATCCAAATTAAATAAATATCTATTAAATCGATGGTCCAAGGGGTTTTTCTCTACATCTTTCTCCATCATGGAATAATCTCTTTGAAGATTATGAGCCACTTTTTCAAATTAGACCTTGTAGTAATCATGGCTGCTAGATGCCTTCTTCTACTAAGAGCATCTATGTATCTATGTTTCATCTCCTTAATGTATTCAATCCCAAATTTATATTCAATAAGAAACTATATCCATCTATTTTTGTGAGCATTGAGATTGGGTTGAGTAAATATATATTTAAGGCCTAGGTCATCCATCTTCAATTCAAAAGGCTTACCCAAAAGATAGTGCCTCCACATCTAAAGCACATGACCTATGGCTAATAACTCTAGGTCATGGGATGAAAATTTTAACTTATATTATTTCAACTTGGACTAGACTAATAAGCAACCACTTGCCCATTTTGCATTAGCACTCTTCCTACTCCTTATCTTAATTCATTTTGTTATCACCATGAATTACCCATTTGGATTAGCTACAGTCAATATAGGATCTGAAATGAGCTTCTTCAAAAATTGGAAAGCTTGGTCACACTTCTCATTCCACTCAAATATTTTCCCTTTCTGTGGAGTGAAGTGATTGATGCTACAATTTTAGAAAATCCTTATACAAACTTATTGTAGTATCTTGCAAGTCCCATGAAGCTCTAGATTTTAGTTACATTATGTGGTGTAGGCAACCCCACAATTGCTTTTATTTTCTCTAGATCAACTACAATCCCTCCCACTAAAATCATAAGGTGTAGATAATTCACCTTGTCCTTGTAGAAAGTACACTTGAATAGCTTACCAAAGATCTTATTCTCCCTTAAGAATTATAAAACTATCCTCAATCTCTTGGTGCAATGTTCAATAAATTCATGAAAGTTGTAGCATTATTTGACTCAAATGACACTAATGTGAAATCATGGTAGCCATAATAAGTCCTAAAATCTATCTTTTAAATATCCTCTTCCTTAATCCTCAATTTGTGGCAACCATATCTAAGGGACCTATCTTAGATAATATTATAGATCGTCTCATATGATCAAAGAGATCATTAATCCTTCATAGGGGATACCCATTCTTGATTTTTACCTTGTTCAACATCCTATAGTCAATACACAAGCACAAGGTCCCATTCTTTTTCTTCACAAAAATGAGTAGTCCACTGCATGGAGATAGACTAGGTCTAATAAGCCCTTGGTTCAAAACTCTTGCAACTATGACTTCAATTCATTCACCTTTGTAGTTGTCATCCTATATGGATATTTTTATTGAGGCTCAATACCTTATAGAAACTGAATAGAAAATTCAAACTCCCTCTTAGGGGGCAATTTTGTTAAGTCTACTATGATTATATCATAAAATTGCTTGTCGATAGGGTAGTAATGAAGTATTGGCTTCTTTTTGTCAATGTCACTAACTTGGATGGCATATATGGAACAACCCCCCCTTAAGGCCTTCTTAAGTTGCATAGCTAAAATTTGTCTAAGATCAAGAGGCCTCTGAATGCTATGAATCATTTTACACCCCATTTTATGACTTTGATATAGTTTTAACTTTCATGTTTATGTGTGTGTATTTATGCTTATCAGAAATGTATGTCATGCTTCTCAACATATGGGAAGTTTGCCTTGCTTTGTCTCGAAGAGATATCCATAGGAACAACAAAACAGTTCTTACAAAATACAATTGATGTCTTAAGATTACAAATCATCAAGAGGAACCCTTAGATTAAGAAGATTTATTCAAAATCATTGCTTGGGGACAAGCAATTTAGGGAGGGGAGGACTATCATGTCCCCACCTATCAACCACTTCTTATTTGCCCTCTAGCATGAATGAAAATAGAAACAAATAAATAAAGAGAACTTGTTGATCGGAAAATTGTCTCATTTATGAGACTTCACAATTTTTTGAGGTATTTGAAATGAGCGATTAGGTCAAACAAATTATGGTATGTGTTGTTTTTTGAATTTGGTAAACTAATGATTGGGTATGTGTTGTTTTGAATTGAGCAAGTTGGAAATTAAATGTTTGTGTATGTATGTTCTATCGAATTGACCAATTAGCTGGCATATGTAGGTATTTATGGTCCAAGAGGTGTGCAAGTCCTTGATCCTCTCCAAACAGTCTTCACGAGATGGGGTAGTGATCCCTTCAGTCTTGGTTCCTATTCACATGTTGCAGTTGGGGCATCTGGTGATGACTATGATATATTAGCAAAGAGCGTGGGAGATGGTAGGGCTTTTTTTGTAGGAGAGGCCACCAATAGGCGTTACCCTGCAACAATGCATGGTGCATTCTTGAGTGGCTTGAGGGAGGCAACAAACATTTCTAGAGCCAGTTAAGAAGGTGATTGTCATTGTTTTAGATTAGCTAATAGATTTTATTGGCACAAGAATAAAAATGAATCCACCATACATACATACCAGGAAACAAAGATGAGGCCAAAGGTGGACAAAAGCGAGCCAGAGGTGGAAAATTCACCTGGACAAAAGCGAGCCAAAAACCCTTGCTTGCAGTGCAGAGATTGCTCCAGCGGGGGGGGCAGCGGCTTGCTTTCAAAATGAAAATGCATTGTCTTTTTTTTTTTTAATAAAATGCCCGGGGTCGTCAGAATTCCGACGAACACGATCATTTAAAAAAAAAAAATCAAATTTTCACACAATGCTCCTTGTCTGTCGGAAACCTCCATCGGAATTTGACCCCAAATGTATTAGTGAAGGTATGTCAGAATCAATCATTCTAGTAACAATATTATTGGTGACAAGAATGCAGGAGTATTGACTAGAAGAAAAGAAAGGGAGAGTACTAGTATTCTCTCTATTGTTGAGCCCAAAACAACAAAGGAGGCTCTGAAAGATGAAGACTGGATCAAGGCTATGGATGAAGAACTGGAGCGAATTTAGAAAAATGAAACTTGGACCCTTGTGCCCAAACCGGAGAACAAAAATGTGATAGGCACCAAGTGGGTGTTTAGAAATAAAATGGATGAAACCGGTCAAGTAGTAAGAAACAAAGCAAGGTTAGTTTGCAAAGGGTATGCATAAGAAAAGGGTTTGGATTAGAGAGAGACCTTTGCACTAGTGGTCAGACTAGAAGGGGTCACAATATTGATTTCTTATGCTGCTTACAGGTAGTTTAAGGTCTACCAAATGGATGTCAAATCAACATTCTTGAATGGTGTTCTAGAGGAAGAAGTGTACATTGAGCAACTAGAAGGGTTTTCTTCAGAAGATGGAAGAGATGGTATATAAGCTGAAAAAGGCTTTATATGGGCTAAAACAAGCACCAAGAGCTTGGTATGAGAGATTGCACTCATACCTGATAAGTATAGGGTTCATGAGAACCAGTGACAGCAGTAACTTGTATTTGAAGAATGGAAAAGAAGGAAAACATTTGATTGTAGAGTCTTGTAGATGACATCATATTTGGAGGAGATGATGATGTTGGTATTTTGGTATGGTTTTGTCATTGATGTCAACACCTACTAAAACTCTAGCACTTTGGAGATTCAATAACATTCACTAGCAAGCTAGTGACTTATGCACAGTCACCTATATATGGTACACCGGCAGGATATAATGATCATTGGCACTTGGAATGGCATGGAAAACACTTGGTTATGTCGAAGACATTGTTTGGACATCTTATCTTGGAAAATTGTTTATTGGTATATTCGTATTTGCATATTTGCTGTTATTGGCAAATAGGTTCAGGTTATGCACCGATGGGCTTATCTTTTCCAGATTAGCACGACATGCTATGGAGATGATTTATTATTGTTGTAAATGCATCAAGCTGACATGTTGAATTGATTATTGCATCGGATATTGTATTGTCTGTAAAATGATTTTATTGTAATATCTTGTAGAGACGACCTACTAAAATTGGTTTTAGGCTATGGTATAAATGTAAGATCTTATTTGTAAGATCATGTGTGGAATGAGAAAAAGGATTGTGTGAAGGTATATGTGAGGATAAGCAAAGCTATACATGCAGACATCATTTGAAGGTGAAGCTAGGTTTTTGTGAAAGCATATCAGAACTACACCGGTACTGAATCCAACATATGAAGATGTTATTTTCAGTAGTACATTCTTATTGGATTTAACCATCCAATTGTAGTCAGTGTGACTCCCATTTTGTGTTTGAGCAGTGACCTCTAGGTGCTTGGCATTTCTGCATGTGCAAATCCCATTTGTATACACTTACTATCTGTAGTAGTATCATCTGATTGTGGGTAAGGTTTCTCACCGTGGTTTTTCCCCTTACAGGGTTTCTACATACAAATATTGGTGTTATGTGTTGTGGATGACTATCTTTTTATTTCATGCATTAATTCTCACTGGTATTGCAATTATCTGGTAAAACTGTTCACCAGTATAACAGACTAGTTCACCGATATTAAGCAGTAAATTGGTTAAATTGTTTTGGTTTAAATTTATTTGAAAACTGATTCACCCCCCCCCCTTCTCAATTATCTCTGAGACCTAACAATTGATATCAGAGCCTAGTCCTCTTTTGCGGATGTTTAATATCTTGAGGAGATCAAATGTCTACTAACTATTTCAGGAAGGACAGTCCTAAACTTGATGGAACCAACTATGGCATATGGAAGATTAGAATGGAGACACATCTAAATTGCATTTGAAAAGACATCTAGGAAGTTACAAAGAATTGTTATACTACTCCTGCTTCCAATCATCCTAATCCACCTAACTTGACTAAAGATGAAGAAAATGATTGCAAAGCAAGAGAAGCACTTTTGAGCACATTAACATATCAGCAAATCATGGGATTATCAGATAGATCAACTATTAAAGCTATTTGGGATCATTTGGAAACATTGAATGAAGGAAATTCCATAGTCAAAATTGCAAAACTTGAAAGCTTCCGGGCCAGGTATGAAAATCTGAAAATGGAAGAAGATGAAAGGATTTTTGCTTTTATGGAAAGAGTTAATGAAATTGTTTTGGGTATTAAATGTTGTGGAGGAACCTTAAGTGAAGATGAAATTTTTTCAAAAGTTTTAAGAGGATTGGCACTAGCATATAAAATGAAGGTTACTACTATAAATGAGTTAAGAACAATGCCTAATACATCAGTAACTAGGGATACATTGATTGGAAAACTTTTAGCCTTTGAAATTGAGGAATTTGGTCTTGTTGCTATTATAAAGACAGATTTATCCTTTAAAGCATCAATATCATCTGCATCATCATTTGACAAATCTAATTGGAAGGCCTTTTATGCAAGAGATCTTGAGGAAAGCAGGAGAGAAAATGAAGAACTTGAAGAACTTGAAGCACTATTTGCAAGGAAAATGCCTAAAGGTCCAGTTGGAAGTAAGTATGAAGGTAAAGAACCCTTTAAATGTTTTAATTGTAATAAGACTGGTCATATGGCTTCAAGATGCCCTGATAGACATGCTAGACTAAGAGAAGAAGCTAGAAGGACATACAAGCCTAACCCTAAATATCAGAGATATAGATTTAAGAAGAATAAAGACAAATCTTGTTATCTTGCTGATGAAGGAGTGACTGATGATTCTGATGAAGATCTGACAGACAATGGATGGTTTTTTGTTGCTATAACAGAAGATCAACTGGTACCTATAGCCCAACTGGTAGAGCAGGCCTTGGCAGCTAAAATTGAAGTAAAGGATGAGTGGATCATTGATTCTGGATGCTCACATCATATGATAGGAGATAAAGGTAAATTCTTGAACTTTCAAGAATATAATGGAGGCTTAGTGAGATTTGAAGATGACAAAGCTTGTTTGATCAAAGGTACGGGTACAATATCTCTTGATGGTAAGCATAACATTGACAATGTTTACTATGTTGAAGGTTTAAAGCATAATATTTTGAGTGTTGGTCAATTAGTTGAGAAAGGATTTCAGTTACAACTTAAAAATGGAAAATGCAAAATCATGAATAGAACTGGTTTATAAATGGCAACTGGTAATCAGACTAGAGGTAATATCTTTCATTTGAATAATAGTGAAAAGACATGCTTGATAGCACATATTGATGAAAGTTGGCTATGGCATAAGAGACTTTGTCATGTAAACTTTGATTGCATGGTAAAAATCAGTACTACTAAGGCAGTTAGAGACTTACCTAAAATTGTCAAACCTCACAATATAGTATGTAAGGAATGTCAATCTGGAAAACAAGTTAGAGATAGTTTCAAAAGTATTCTAGAAAAATCCAATAATGCTTTTGACTTAATTCACACTGATTTATGTGGTCCAGCTAGAACTAAAAGCTTACAAGGTGATAGATATTTCATGCTAATCATTGATGACTATTCTAGAATGTGTTGGGTTACTTTTCTCAGAGAAAAATGAGAAGCACTTGGAAAGTTTAAATTATTCAAAGCAATGGTAGAAAATGAAACCAATAAGAAAATCAAATGTCTAAGATCAGATCAAGGAGGAAAATTTACATCTAAGGAATTTAATGCATTTTGTGAAGTGAATGGAATCAGAAGACAACTATCAGCACCTCGGACACCACAATAGAATGGAGTGGTTGAAAGGAAAAATAGAACTATCTTGGATGCAACTAGAAGTATGTTATCAGAAGTAAATATGCCACATGTATATTGGAGAGAGGTAGTAAGTACGACGGTCTATACATTCAACAAGGTTCACATCAAAGGTGAAACTGGTAAGACCCCTCATGAACTATGGTTTGGTATTACTCCTACTCTTAAATATTTCAGAATATTTGGAAGTAAATGTTACATTAGAAGAGATGAGTATATTAGGAAATTTGATCCTAGAAGTGATGAAGGAATATTTCTTGGTTATTCATCTAAGAGTAAAGCATATAAATTTTTTAACAAAAGATTGCAGAAAATTGTTGAGAGTACAAATGTGAAGATTGATGAACAATTCAGAGGAACTTCAAGGTATATAGATTCTGAACCGGCAACAGAAATTCTAACGAATGAACCTACACTAAACCCACCGGTACATAATGAAGATCCAGTTACACCGGTATCATCTGAAAGTTCCACTATGACTAAGCAACAACAGCAAACAAAGACACCCCGGTATGTAAGATTGAATCATTCTGAAGATCAGATAATTGGTAACAAGTACACAGGAGTTATGACAAGAGGAAGATTGGCAAATGAAGAGGTATGTCTTATTTATGAAATCGAACCATCATCAATAAATAAGGCATGTGAAGATAAATATTGGACTAAAGCTATGGAAGAAGAATTAGAACAAATTGAGAAAAATAACACTTGGACATTAGTTCCCCGGCCTAAAGATAAAAATGTAATTGGAACCAAATGGGTATTCAAAAAGAAACTTAATGAAGATGGAAAGGTTATCAGAAATAAAGCAAGACTAGTGTGTAATGGATATTCTCAGAAAGAAGGAATTGATTATAATGAGACTTTTGCACCGATAGCTAGAATTGAGGCAGTCAGACTATTTTTGGCTTTTGCAGCACATAAGAACTACAAAGTATATCAAATGGATATTAAATGTGCATTTTTGAATGGAGATCTTGAAGAGGAAGTTTACATTGAACAACCTGATGGATTTTCTTTGACAGATGACAAAGATATGGTTTGCAGGTTAAGGAAAGCTTTGTATCGATTGAAACAAGCCCCAAGAGCTTGGTATGCAAGATTGGATAAGTATCTTTTGAAAATTAGATTTTCTAAAGGTAATGTTGACAACAACCTATACTATAAAGTGACTAATGATGACATCTTGGCTATAGAAGTTTTTGTTGATGATATAATCTTTGGAGGAGAAGATGGATTGTGTAAAGACTTTTCTATTAAAATGCAGTAAGAATTTGAAATGTCTATGATTGGTGAAATAAGATTCTTCTTAGGATTGTAGATTTCACAAATTGACAAAGGTATATTTCTAAGTCAATCCAAATACTTAAAAGAGTTACTAAAGAAATTTGGGATGGAGAACTCTAAACCGGTAAGCACACCTATGACTACAAATGACAAACTATCTTTAAGGGATGAATCTACACCTGTTAATCCAACAAGGTACAAATCTATGATAGGAGGTTTACTGTATTTGACACAAACCAGACCTGATATCATGAATGCAGTATGTATTGTTTCAAGATTTTAGAGTAATCCTAGAGAAAATCGTGAATCAACAGTAAAAAGGATTTTTCGGTACTTACAAGGCACTACAAATCTTGGATTATGGTATCCTAGAGATAAAAACTTTGAACTATGTGCATACATAGATGCAAATTGGGTAGGAGATGTGGATGATAGAAAAAGCACCACCGGCGGGGCATTTTTTCTTGGAAGCAGACTAGTTTCTTGGTTAAGTAAGAAACAAAGTTGTACATCCTTATCAACAACATAATCAGAATATGTTGCAGCAACAACTAACTGTACACAATTACTATGGCTTAAACAAATGTTGAAAGACATAAAGGTAAATTGTAAGGAACCTATAACTATCTATTGTGATAACACTGCAGCGATTGATATATCTAAGAATCTGGTACTACATTCTAAAACAAGACATGTTTCCATCAAACTGAATTTTCTAAGGGAAAATGTTGAAGCAAAACAAATAAAACTAGTTTATGTGAATACTAAAGAGCAGATTGCGGATATTTTCACTAAACCTCTACCTAAGGAGACTTTTGAATATCTTAGAGAACAACTTGGGGTCATACCACCACCGGTAGATACTTAGAGAGTTGATATTTGTCATCAACCGACAGAATTAACAGAGAAATCTTTTACTCTGGCTTTGATGAGGAAGCTACTTCTCAGGGGGAGTAGTTGGTACACTGAATTGGTTGGTATTTTGCATATGAACTTGGTTTTGTTGTAGCTTTGGAATTTGATGTCAAAGGGGGAGAGATTGGTATGGAAAAACATATTATAAAGCATGGTACACAAAGAAAACACATGTTACTCTCAGGGGGAGAGATTGATACTTTGGGTGAGTTTACTTATACTTTGGTAATTGTTGGTACTTGGCATTTCTATTTTGGCACTTAGATGGTTTTTCCATCTTGTAATGCCATGAATGCCAAAGGGGGAGATTGTTGGTATTTTGGTATGGTTTTGTCATTGATGTCAACACCTACTAAAACTCTAGCACTTTGGAGATTCAACAACATTCACCGACAAGCTAGTGACTTATGCACAGTCACCGGTATATGGTACACCAACAGGATATAATGATCACTGACACTTGGAATGGCATGGAAAACACTTGGTTATGTCAAAGACATTGTTTGGACATCTTATCTTGGAAAATTGTTTATTGGTATATTCGTAATTGCATATTTGTTCTTACCGGCAAATAGGTCCAGGTTATGCACCGGTAGGCTTATCTTTTCCAGATCAGCACGACATGCTATGGAGATGATTTATTATTGTTGTAAATGCATCAAGCTGACATGTTGAATCAGTTATTGCATTGGATATTGTATTGTTTGTAAAATGATTTTATTGTAATATCTTGTAGAGCCGACCTACTAAAATTGGTCTTAGGTTATGGTATAAATGTAAGATCTTATTTGTAAGATCAAGTGTGGAATGTGAAAAAGGGATTGTGTGAAGGTATATGCGAGAATAAGCAAAGCTATACATGCAGACATCATCTGAAGGTGAAGCTAGGTTTTTGTGAAAGCATATTAGAACTACACCGGTACTAAATCCAGCATATGAAGATGCTATTTTGAGCAGTACATTCTTATTGGATTTAACCATCCAATTGTAGTTAGTGTGACTCCCATTTTGTGTTTGAGCAGTGAGCTCTAGGTGCTTGGCCTTTCTGCATGTGTAGACCCCATTTGTATACAATTATTATCTGCAGTAGTATCATCTGATTGTGGGTAAGGTTTCCCACCCTAGTTTTTCCCTTTACAGGGTTTCCACGTACAAATATTGGTGTTATGTGTTATGGATGACTTTGTCTTTTTATTTCATGCATTAATTCTTATTGGTATTGTAATTATCTGGTAAAACTATTCACTGGTATAATAGACTGGTTCACTGGTATTAAGTTGTAAATTAGTTAAGTTGTTTTTGGTTTAAATTTATTTGACAACTAATTGACTCCCTCCCCCCCTCTCAGTTGTCTCTGAGACCTAACAGATGAAATGAGCAAAGGTTTTGTAGAAGAAATGATGAAAGAATTTGAAATGTCAATGATAGGTGAAATAAAATTCTTCATTGGTCTGCAAGTTTCTCAGCTAAAGAATAGTACATTCATTAGCCAAACTAAATATATAAGGGAAATATTGAAGACCTTTGGAATGGAAGATTCCAAACCTGTTGGAACTCTGATGGTTATAGGTTTCAAGCTTTTCAAAGATGATGAGGCTAATGAAGTGAATGAAACACTATACCAATCCATGATCGATAAGTTGTAGTATGCAGTGCACAGTAGACCGGATATAGCACAAGCAGTTGGCTTGGTTGCTAGATTTGCTGCAAATCCAAAAGAGACTCATATGGTGGTAGTTAAGAGGATATTTAGATACCTTAAGGGGAGTGATGAGTATGGTCTCTGGTATTCACATAAGGAAAATTTCAACTTAAGTGTCTTCACTGATACAAATTGGGCAGGGAACATTGATGACAAAAAGAGCACTAGTGGAGGTGCATTCTTTCTTGGAGATAGGATTGTGTCATGGACAAGAAAAAAACATAATTGTATCTCTCAATTCACAGCTGAGGCAGAGTATGTGGTTGCTGCAATCAACTGTACACAAGTAGTATGGATTAAGCATATCTTGGAAAGTATCCAAGAAAAGGTGACTAATCTGGTGGTGATACACTGTGACAATACAAGTGCCATCAACATATCAAAAAACCTAGTAATGCACTCTAAAACCAAGCATATTGTAATAAAATATCATTATCTTAGGGAACAGGTACAGGACAAAGAAGTTACTTTGGAAAATGTGCCAACCAAGGAACAGGTTGCAAACATATTCACCAAGCCGCTACCTAAGGATACTTTTGAGTATCTCAGAGGTAAGCTAGGGGTAATTCCCCTACATGCTCTAAGGTGAGTGAAGATTGGAACAACATCAACCCAGTATGATTTTCCTGAAAATTCTATGTATTTGGATTGATGATTATGGACTACCCCTGTTAGGGGGAGTAGTCATTGTAGTATGTGAAATAGGATGTCTAGACTACACCTTTGGCATTGTTGTCAAAGGGGGAGTGAAGTCAGATGGAACATGAAGGGAGATGAAGTCATATGTGACATGAATGGAAGCCAGTGAAAGGGGGAGTAAGATATTTACTTGATCAAATAGAAAAACTAATTGGTACAGTAGAAGCAAAAGTGACTGGTTGATAAAAAGATAGTTTTAAGTGTTTCCATCAATGCCAAAGGGGGATATTGTTGGAATAACTGATGGTGTTGGCACAACTGGTTCATCAGTTAGTATTGTCATTGGTGACCAACACCTACCGATGAATAAGGCCAATCTCATAGGCAGGGACGTGTGGTAAACCTCAATGGTTTACTAATGGTTACAAATAGTATGGAGGATTCAGTGCTTCCCTAATATGCATCATTGGCACACTTAAGCAATGTGTTGGTTGAAGACTAATCGGTTGAAGGACATAGTAGCTAACCAATCAGTCAAGCATTTGATAGGTGTTGAGATCAGTTTCTTAAACAAGTAGTTCAAATGATGATGCAGTCACAAGAGGTGAATCAAATTGTAGTTTAGTAGTCTTATGCATGACTAGAACACTTTGGATAGATAGGTGATTAGTCTAGTTGATGATTAGTGACCGATGGTAAAAGATTAAGAGTTACACCGGTGACCTGGTGATACAGGTTGAAGAATGCTATCCACCGAGAATCTCAGAGTAGTGATCGGTAAGCTAGATGTGATGACCAAAGGTGAGTCAATCATGGTGAGATATCATCAAAACAAATTGCTAGTGAGGTCTACAACAGTTAACAACCAGTTAAGGTGAGATTTGTACGGATTTTTTGGTTCACATTAAAAAGGCAGAACACAACCCAAAGGTTGGTAGAATTATGAGTTGTTGGCAAGATTGATAAAGAGTGCATAGAAAAACTACGGGAAGATTTAAATTTCAAATATACCGAGTGTTAGGTGTAAAATCATTTAGGAATTAACATGTATGTGTCAGCAAAACATGGTATAAAGGTTTTTGGCAAAAACCAAAAAGTTTGATCATAAAATTGCTAAGTGCAATTTTAAAGAGAGGCGATCCAACAAGGTGAGAAGAGTGCAAAATTGCTAAGTGATCAGCAGAGTGGTGAAGAGAGTGTGTGTAGATCTCGGATAGTGTGAAGAGTAGAGAAAGAATGCAGAGCACCAGTAGAGTGTAGAGCACTAGTAGAGTGCAGAGCACCAATAGAGTGCAGAGCACCAATAGAGTGCAGAGCAAGTGAAATGCAGAGCACTAGTAGAGTGCAGAGCAAGTGTAACTGGTGGTAAAAAAAAAGAGCTTCAATTAGATCTGATTAAGCTAAGATTAGATACTATAGCAAATCATTCTCTCTATTTTTTTCTAATAACTACAACAATAAAATCCCTTATCTGGGTGGACTTTAATAGGTCCCTTTGTAAAATCCCTTAATTGGGTGACATCTTAATTGATGATCCTAAGTCCTTTAACAAGGCTACCTCTAACTGGGTAAAGGTTCTAACAGGCCATAAAGAAAATCCCTTAACCGGGTGGCACCTAACAATGTCTTTGTAATCTTGTAACAGGGATGGCTCGTCATCGAATGTACTCTAGAAGAGTGCAGATTTTGTGAGTTTCTACTCACATTGTGGTTTTCTCCCATTTTGGTTTCCACGTGATAAATCTTGGTAGTCATGTGTGTTTGATTTTAAGTGTGCATGTTTCTTATTAATGCTACTTATAGTGATAAGTGCTAAGTTTGAATAGAAACTTTGATTAAGGTAAAATATGGAAAGAACCGGTATAGTGTTGATTCACCCCTCTCCTCTCAGCACTGGTTGGGACTAACAAAGTTGAATACATTGTTGTTGCTAGCAATTGTACTCATGTTGTTTGGATGAAGAAGTTGTTGAAGGACATTAAAGATATTTATGATGAGCCTATTGTTATATACCATGACAATTCAAGTGCTATTAATATTTCTAAGAATTCGGTTCTACATTTTAAAACAAAGCATATATCAATTAAGTATCATTTCTTAAGGGAGAAAGTCAGTGAGGAAGAAGTCAAATTAGAATATGTATCTACAAAGGATCAGATTGTAGATATTTTTACTAAGAGTTTGCTTGTATATACATTTTTATATGTAAGAGATAAATTAGGAGTTTCTACCCCTCATGATGAGAACTAGATGCATTGAGATGCATCAATCCGGTGGACTTCATAGTCTTTTCTTCCTATCTGGATTGATGATTAGGTATTGCTGCTCTAGGGGAGTAGTCAGCGTGTGATGTTCAAATTCGTGATTTTGTCCTAAGGGGGGGAGATTGTACTTCATAGAGGGAGAGATGCATGATTTTTTATGTCTTTGGCATTGTTGTCAAAGGGGGAGAGAAGTATGTGAAAAACAACCTTATCTTGGAAGCTTTATGTGCATGATCTTAGGGGGAGATTGAAGGTGTTGATTTATTTCTTTGCATTGACTATTTTTCACATTCATATGTTGACATCAATGCCAAAGGGAGAGATTGTTGGATATTGTTGTTGCTAGAATATGTTATTGTCATTGATGTCAGCATATTCCTATGCTTTGGTGCTCTAGTGATTGCAGAGAGTTGATCTAGTTGGTTTATCTATTTAATATGTTGAATCAACTAGAGGTACATGATTCAGTGTTGGTTTCATGATGCTATGTGGTTATTTGTTCAAGTTATGGATTCTTGTATGAGGATTGATTTTTCAGTGTTCAATGTTGCAGTGTTCTGGTATTTGATCCGTTGTACTTCAGAATGATTATATCTTGAGCTTTGGATTTGGGAGATTATTTGTGATGCTCATGTGTATCTTCTATTCAGATGGTTCATGATTTGGTTCTCCGCAAGTTATCTTTCTAGTCCTGGTTGCTATTGTTGAAGTGCTCTTGAGTATCAGTGTGTTGATCGATGAAGATTTGATTAAGTGGTGTTTGTGCAGCTATTGCGGATGGTTCTAATGTGCTTATTGGTGTTTCCTAATTGTGTCCTATCTATTTCACTGGTCCACATTGATCATTGTGCTTGTTATTGAAGATATTATGGGTATGATGATGTTCTTTGTGTTATCCGACATTTCGGTGGTGTAGTGTGTTGTGAATGATCTTGGAGAGATTTTTGGTGGTGTTGCATGATCAAGGATTTGATTTGGGTCCATGCTATGTCATCTTGGCATTGTATTGTGGTGGTTGATTTATGTATTGTGTGATGTAATTTTGTAATTAGGTCTTAAGGGTTGAGATGACCTTGTAGTTTGTTGAGACATGGACCAGCTAGGACTCAAACCTAAGACCTTCCATACACTGTTGGAGTGCTCTACCACTGAGCTACTAGCTCCTCTTGGACCAGTCCATCATCGGTCCGGGTGTGGCTTATTTCCAACACCAACACCCCCCCTTAAGCCACACCTCTCGTGTGCTTGGGGCTCCTAGCCTGGACTTGGCTCTGATACCATGTTGAGACATGGACCAGCTAGGACTCGAACCTAGGACCTTCCATACGTTGCTGGAGTGCTCTACCACTGAGCTACTGGCCCCTCTTGGACCAGTCCATCATCGGTCTAGGTGTGGCTTATTTCCAACACCAACATAGTCAAGGTTGATTATTTATATAAATAGGTGTTATATTCATATAATTCAGTGATGGATGTTGTGTCTACATTATCTGAGAGTGGTGTATGTGTGAATAAATGAATTCATCTTTCCGTGTGAAGTGTTGAGTAGAGAGTGTTGCAGAGAATACAAGTGTGCTTAACTAGAACTATCATCGGGAATTTGGAGATGCTATTATTTCAGTTCACATAAACCGAATAGTTGTCTGAATGTTAATGTAAGGTAGTAAACCTTCCCTGAGGATTGTAGCCTTCTGGGTCATTGTATTTTGAGTAGTGAGCTCTAGGTAATGTGTCTGAATGCATGTTCATTCCCCATTGTAATAAGTACACATACTATTGTAGAGTATCATCTTATTGTAGGTAGGTTTCCACCATGGTTTTTTCCTTAACCAAGTTTTCCATGTCAAAATATTGGTGTTATGTGTGTTGTTGTTATTGTGTTTATCTTTGTTGTTGTTGTAGTTGATCAGATTTGAAATTGTGTTTGAATTGTTTAAATTGATGAAAACTGATTCACCCACCCTCTCAATTTTCCTTCATTGTTATTGCCAACAAAGTCTATTTTACTACAAATTCTAAGGGGTTTTATTTTGGAAGGGAGAGGGCTCTATAGAAAAACATTATCTCTTAGCTCTAGAGTATTTGTGTTGGTTTGAAAAAATCTATGGCTTGAGGAGGTTTTGTTTAGATTGGATTGGTAAAGGCACTATAATAAACCTTGATGTAGGGGTGGAATATCCTCATTGATAATGGAGGCTTCCAATAAATAATAAACATAAAAGGTAAATGTAACTATCTTTTGAAACCCCAAATGTACTAATAGAGGAAAATGATAATTATGAACGACCCCAAAATGACTTTATAATGTAATTTTTTTAATTAAATTCTAGCTTAGCTCATCACATCACTTCATTTCTAATCTTTTGTATGTCACAACCTTCTTTTATAAATTATATTACTAAAAAATAACATATTTAATAAATTCATTTTCAAAACTAAACTAGTGAATCACTTGCATGCTTAAAATAAAAAAAGTATTTTTTTTAATTTAATTTTATCTTTTGTAATCCCCTATTTATAGCACCTAGATGACAGAGGAATTATTGTCTCTCCATTCAGAAAAATTGGAAATCATGGAATAAGTCCACTACAAGATTTAAGTTTTAAAAGGAAATGCAATGGGAGAGAAAAAAGGTGGATTTGTTTTGGTTCCACTTTTGTCTTGTTTTGAGACTTATAGAAAAGAGACACTAATGAGATATTTCAAATAATGAGACTCATACATATCAGGCTTGAGTCAATTCTAATTAGAATATGTGTTCGTTGAAAGTACCTAACATTAGTTAAAATAGTGAGACCATACAATGAACTAATATAACTAACTATCACTAAACCCATATCATCATTTCAATTTGATTAGGATTACACTAAGTAAAAAAAAGGTCCCCATCTAGAAGAATAATAAATATCATATGATATTCAAATAATAACAAAACAAAACAAAACAAAGAGAGAGAGAGAGAAATTCAATTATTTTTCAACACCTTGTCAATGAGGTTTGATGTAACAAAAATTATTTTAATATTTTTTTATATAAAATAAAGTCAACTCAAGTTTTTAATATTTTAATTAAAAATTAAATAAAAAATCAAAGATATACAATATAAGGGCTCGTTCATGGGTTGTCTAAGGTTAATCTTAGTGGTGGTGAGGGCTCAGATTGTGTTTGGGCTAAGCCGGAGCAAGGGTGGGTTAAAGTTAATTTTGATGGGGTCTCAAGAGGCAATCTAGGTATCTCAGGTGCATGATGTGTTGTTTGTGATGAGAAGGTAAGATCTTATTCAAAGGAGCTCGGCATTTGTAGGATGAAACTAATAATGAGGCGAAAGCTCAAGCAACTTTGCTTGTGGTAGAACTAGCTAGTAATCTTAAAGTCCTGAAGGTTCACTTAGAAGGAGATTCCAAAGTTGTTGTTGATGCACTCTTAAAGGGCTCCTCTCCAAGTTGGCATGTCAGTAAATTTATTTCAATAATTTGCTCAAAGTTATGAGCCTTTCAAGATTTTCAAATTCCACCTATTAAAAGGCCAAGCAATGGGGTGGCAAATTTTTTGTCCAATGTGACATGTGAGTTGGACCCTTTTGCAAACCAATGGCGGGGAAGTGCACATGAGGAGGTACGCTAGATTACCTAGTTGGAATCCACTAGGTTTGGTCTTAATGGCTAAAGTGATGTCGAAAGTACTGGACACCATGTTTTGTGTAGGAAAGAGTGAAGAATAACTTTTTCAGGGAAGCTGCATTTATGGTTGGAGATTTGAGGTGATATCCATTGGAAGAATGTGTTGATAGAAGGGCAACAACAATGCAGGAAAACTGAGAGGGGGAAAGAGGTGAATCAATTTTCACCAAACTCAACCAAATTAACAACAACTTCAGATCTGATCAAGAACAACAATAGAAAAGATAAACACCATATCAACAACACACATAACACATGGATTTTTGACATGGAAAACCAGGTTAAGGGAAAAACCATGGTGGGAACCTACCCACAATAAGATGATACTCTGCAATAGTATGTGTAAATTACTCTACAATAGTATGTGTAAATATTACAATGGGGAATGAGCATGCATTCAGGCACACTGCCTAGAGCTCACTACTCAAATATAAGAAGGGCTACAACCCTAAGGAAGGCTCACTAGCTTACAAAGATCGAACAAAAATCTGGATTACATGAAATCAAAGAATAACATCTCTAAATGCCTAATTACAGTTCTGGTTAAGCACAGTGTCTACACAACAACTCTTCTCTGCTCTTCCACACTTCCGAATGATAGATTCGCTTGTTCACACATACAATATACTCTCATATCATAAACACAATTGCAGACATACAACTAACATGATTACAGTGCCTATTTATACATATCATCAACCTTACCCTTAAGGTCGGCTCAACACATAAGACCTAATTACAAAATTATATCACAAGATACATAAATTCATAATCGGACCAATAAAATTTCAGCAAGGAGATAGCATAGACCCAAATAAAATCCTCGAACATGCTACACCATCAAATAATTCACCAAGATCATCTGCAACACGCTACATCACCGAATATGTCACATAACACAAAGAATACCACCGGACCAATAAGTTCTTCAATAACACACACTGCGACCAACGTGAACCACCAAAACACATAGAACACGATCAGAGAACATCAACAAGCAACGTGAATTCCACCACAATCACTGCAACAACTCGGATAACAAGATTCATCATTACTCCATCACCAGAGCTCAAGCACACCAACTGAAATACTAAAAGATATGCTTGTGAAGTTCCAAATCATGAACCATCCGATTAGAGGACATAAATGAACATCTCAAACATTCTCCAAAAATCGACAACTCAAGATATAATCATTTCAGAGAAATATGGATCAAATAATACGGCTCTACAACACAGAATATTGAAAAACCAACATCATACTGGATCACATAACTCAACCAAATCAACTCATAGCACCATGAAACTCATATCAAATCAACTAGAGATAGGCATCTCAAAACCCATTAAACCGCATCAGCACATCTGCAATAGATCATCCAAACAACTCTCTGCAACAACCCAGTTCTCTGCAACACAAGAATATGTTGACATCAATGACAACAACATATCCCAACAACTCTAATATCCAACAAAATGTTTAAATTCCTTGTGCAAGTACAAATCTTTAATGTGTCAGCTTTATTCACCACCTTAGGAAGCATGCAAACTCTCTCTTCTTGGTTGAGAAGACGACAAACTGTGGGAATATGCATTAATGGGGTTTTAATGGATTTAATTTTGAGTGCCTTTGATTTATGGTATTTTCATTGTCATTTTCTTGATTTATCAAGAGGTGTTGGGTGAACTAATTTTTTGTCTAAGGTTGGTACAGGTGACAACATCGCTGGTTCAGAAAGAAATGGAAGCTAATTTTACCTTATAAACTAAGAAGCAACTCTATCCATTTCTCAAACTAGTCTCAGAGAGGAGATTGAATGGCATGTTTCTCTTAAGAGATGAAAGGTTGTTGAAGTGTGTGAAGAGGTTGTTGGGGGAATCCATTGGTCTGATGGAATGTCGTTATAGGACTAATATGGATGTGTATTCTCTAATCCTGGCGTGTCGATTGGAATTGGAGAATTATGTGGAGCCGGTGAAGAAGGTGATGAATGCCATTGTTCCGGAGGAGTATCGATTGGGTATGGAGTCAATATTTGAGTGGGCGGTTCTTGGTAAAGGGTTTGATTTGTGTGAAGGGATTGAGAATTATCATCGCATGGCTAAGGAGCATTACATCCCCTTCTTGAGGTGGCGAGATGATAGACTAAAGGCTCATTTTAGTGGGGAGGCTCGTATCGGTTGGGAAGCCTTGAAGGTATTTGTAGTTTTAATGGAGGTTGAAGCGAAGTTGTAGCAAGTCATTGAGGAGGCAAGAGCACTAGAAGAAGCAGGATGACGAACGGGATAGAGAAAGCGAGTGAACCCTAGTTCTTCCTCTAAGCAGCGTCCAGGTTTCTCTGTTAATGACGACTTTCTTGTTTTCGGATTGTGGGGTTAATCCCTGGTTAGTGTTTTTAGTTTTTGACAGACTGTATTAAAATGTCTATACCCTATTTAATTTGGATATAGTAACAAGAAAATTTTGCATGCTCGAAGTCTGTATTTTTTTGGAGGGTGGGTTTGCATGGGTGGTTGAGGCTAGTGGTTTTGTATTGTAGGGTGGTTTGGATGGTGATTTTGTGAATGCTTTTTTGATGGGTGGGTTAGTACTCTCTTGCAGTTAACATGTAAACTTTCTTAAATTTAATAAAATATACTGTTACCAATATTAAAAAAAAGATATACAATATAAGAATTATTTTTAAGAATAATTTTTTTTTTGATCGATAAAAGGCCGTAGCCAACATTTTATTATTTTTATGAAAATATTACATCTCCATTCAGTGTGGGCACCGGTAGGAAAGAATGGAGATAAGAAAACCTCCGGTCTCGCCCAGATCCCTTCTGGAATCAGAAATTATAAATAACTGTACATTTTTACAAATCCTCATCTGAGGATGTAGGCAGACATAATAAGACATTTAAGATTCTATCCGTACATAATATCATTCAGCACTTTCTGGCTGGATCCATCTTCTCATATATGGCTAATCCACAAATGCTTTGATCATAAACTTTGTCCTGTTTCCCGAATCTGCAAAATCTTAGCGACATACTTTGCCAGATTGTTAGTAGCATAGTAAACTTAATAAATTGCATCGATCATTCAAAGAATAATAACATCTTTCAAATAATGTAAGAGGATTATAGCCTGGATACCCCTTAGCTTGAAACCATCCTACCCCTTTGGGTTTCAAATTAAGAGATTATCCAGGCTACAATTCTGCCTACAGCTGGAAAGAATCAATTTCTATCAGATTCTTAAATACATTAAATTCTGCAAAAATTAGTTCTCCAAAACCTGATCATAAAAAATAAATATTTTCTTATGCATATGTCTGTGTCTTTAAATGCCAATATGCACAATAATCTATCATTGAAACTGCCATGATCCTGAGAATATACAGATGCACATAGAAAAAAAATAGGCCTGGGAAAAGAAGTGAAACCACAGAAGAACCGAGAAATGGACCAGAGATTTATTGTAAATAAAACCAACTAAAATCTGAATCCATATCTAAATCTTGGATTACCTCTACTGCCCTCCTCAAAACCTCACCATAAATCTGTCACCCATACCTCAATCATTTGAAAGAACCCGAAAGAACCCCACACGAAGGATCCAGGATACCTCAAAATCAAGATATGTTGGATGCTAAGCAATTCTGAAACAACCTCTACTGACATGCAAACATCGAGACAGAAACCATCATTAACTGTCCCACTTTAAAACAAGGTTGATAACCTCAGTTAGAGTTGTTACCAGCTCTAACCGATATGTAGGAACTAGAGAACCAAGTGTTAAAAAACCAGTAACCATGGCTCAAGGACATAACGCCTGGCAGACCCAGCTTATCATTACAAGAAGAGATTTAATTTGCATTGAATTCTATCCCTTCGTTGTCCAGGGTAGACTTATCACCGTTTACATGCATTGGAGGAATAACCTGCAGGAGTCAGAACAGAGAAACTAGCCATTTACCAATCACCTCTTAACACGACTGAAACACCCCTGGCACCTACCCACCGAATGGTAGTCAAGGACTCGGATATTAGAAATCAAGCATATATTAAGGTTCAGATATAGATATATATAAATATATATATATATTTATATATATACATACTCATATATATATAGATTCTGTATATATATATGTATATATGCGTGTGTGTGATTATGAAGTTTTCTAATTACACCCACACATACACACACATATACATATATATATGAGGAAATATATATATGTATATATATACTATTGTATATATATGCACATATCTATATATATGGACATATATATATATATATATGTATATATTTATAAATATAAGAACCATCCGATGAGAATGGGACTGTCTATGAATATATACACATATATATATATATATATATATATATATATATATATCTATGTGAGAACATATATATATATATATATGTATATATATATATATATCAGAATCTTAGTATACCAAAATGTTGAAGTAAGGAGACTGTGGCCACCCTTCCTAGAGTTTATAAATGAGGAACAAGGAGAGGATTTGGAGAGGAGTGATATGAAGGGGTATTGCAGACATCACCTAAAATATCCATGGGGCAAACCATTCTAAAGACATACGAATTACCATCTGCCCCTAAATTGGCTAACTTGTCTGCAATAGTGTTGCCTTCCCTATAAATATGATTGACCGAAGTTTCCTCAAAGTATTTGATCAAGTCCAAAATACTTTTTAGTTCCGCTTGCAATTTCTAGTTTGACACTACCCTAGTCCTGACTGCATTTATAGTTAATGATGAATCCCCCTCAATTTCCAGATATTTTATCCCAAGTGATTTGGCTAAAATCAATCCCTCCCGTAACGCTGAGAACTCAGCCTTGTTATTCGAGGCCCAGCCAATAGGCTTATTAATGCTAGCAATTAGTACACCATTATCTTGGTGAATTGCACACCCTATACCTGCTATTCCAGGATTTCCACGAGAGGCACCATCGAAATTAAGCTTAGCCCAGCCCTTTCGGGGGGGAGTCCACTTTGTTAGCTTCCTTTCTATCTCAGCCTGTTCACCTCCACTTCCCATAAACGGGGGAATAATCAAACCCATCCATTTAGATCGAAGAACCTCATCCCATCTGGTTAAATTATTAGTCTTTCCCTGGGTATGTCTTAGTTTATTATTGATTTTTTCCACAATTGTTGCCTCGATCTTATTTAGAAGGGATTCTACCCTCAATTTTGATTCTTTAAAGATCCGCCTGTTTCTCTCCTTCCATATTTCCCATATGAGGATTGTCGGTGCTATTTGCCATACTAAGTGGTATATATCCTTTGTGAAGGGAGGTTGCCAGCTAATCAGCCACTCTGAAATATCCCTCGGTCTCGGAGTCGGCCAACCGAGGCTTGAGCAAAGCCAATCCCAACATCTCTGACTGAAACTACAACTAAGAAGCAAGTGGTCCACATTTTCTTCCTCGGATTCGCATAGAGGGCATCTCGATGGTCCCATGAATCCTAATTTCAAGAACCAATCTGATGTAAGAATCCTCTTCTGGGAAGCTGCCCATGAGAAAATGCCAGCTTTGGGAAGACCCACGTTATTCTAGCAAAGGCTAATCGGAATATTAGGATTGGTTACAGCTCTTCTGAGTTTTAAAAGTGAGTAACCTTCTTTGGCTTTATAAATGCCCGAAGAACTACCAGCCCAAATTATCCTGTCTTTCCCATTATGTAATGAAAAATGCCTATTCCTCAAATTATTCCAGAGGGTTTCCTTGTCTGCATTTGTCAAGTTCATCTCATCAAGGGGTTTCCACTCCCAACCCAATGCGGGGTCATTGGAAACCAGCTTGATATAATCCTTGACATACCTGCCCCTGTTTGATTTACAATGTTCAATACCTTGTACGCTTATTCCAGTTTTGTCAAGGGCAGAATAACCCCCCCACGAGTCTTCCCAGAACAATGCCTCAGAACCATCTGCAATATCCCAAGTCAAATAGTCTCTGATCACCTCTCTACATTCTAACATAAAATTCCAGACTTTGGATCCCTTCGGAAGAAACTCCGTCCTTAGTATACTATCAGGATTGGAATTAGTGAGATATTTAGCTTTGAGGATCCTTACCCATTTAAGATCCGGATCCGAGTACATTTTCCAGACTAACTTTGCCCCCAGAGCCATGTTTTGAACCCCCAAGTCTTTGATGCCAACACCCCCTATACTGATAGGCTGGCTAATTTTATCCCAAGATATTAAAGCATATTTCTTTTTGTCTGAGTTCATATTCCAAAAGAACTTCCTCATCTTTTTTATCATTTCTAATCGAGCACCTCTAGGTAATTGCTGGCAGGTCATCTGGAATATCGGAATAGCCGCCATTACAGCTTTTAGTAATGTTAATCTCCTAGCCAAAGATAGGCATTTGTTCTTCCAAGAATTCAACCTGAGATCCATCTTTTCAAGGATTTCTTTCCATAATGAATTTATATTGTTTCCCTTATCCATCGAAATCCCTAGATATTTACAAGGGAGTTTACCTTTATCAAACCCTAAGATATTACAAATATCTGACTCTATGTTTTGCGAAGTGTTAAAGAAGAAGATTTCGATTTATTCCTGTTCACTTCCTGACCAGAAGCTAATGCATAGATGTCAAGAATCCTTTTGAAAGCCATGGCTTCAGACCTATTCGCACATCCCATCAGCATTGTGTCATCAGCAAACTGCTAGTGGGTAATGGCCTCCATTCCATTAGTAATTTTAATACCTTTGACAATCTGATTCATTCGAGCACATGAAATGATTCTCCCAAGGCCCTCTGCCATTATGATAAATAAAAAAGGGGATAAAGGATCTCCTTGTCTAATCCCTCTAGATATCTGGAAGAAGCCTGCTGGGGAACCATTTATAAGCAATGATAACCTGGGAGATGAAATGCATTCGAAGATTAAATTGATCCATTGTTTGGAAAAGCCAAAGGATTCTAAACATTTACACAGAAATCTCCAATCGACCTTGTCATATGCCTTCTTAATGTCTAACTTGATCATCATCGCAGCTGATCGATTCTGTTGTATCGAGTGCATGACTTCTTGAGCAATAATAATGCCATCAAAGATAAATCTACCTGGTACGAAACCGGTTTGTTCCTCAGAAATAATGCACGGAAGGATGCCTTTCAATCTGTTCGCTAAAATTTTAGTAAAAAGTTTGTAAATTGTGTTACATAAAGAAATAGGGCGAAAGTCTTCAAAATTTCTTGATTCCTCCTTTTTTGGGATCAAAGTAATGAAAGTGTTATTGATCTCCCTTAAAATACTCCCAGAGTTTCTAACAGCTTCCAAAGCTTCCACAACCTCTTTACCAATAATGTGCCAACATTTTTGAAAAAAGCAAGCAGGAAATCCATCCGGGCCGGGAGCTTTATCAGGGTTAAGCTGCCCCAATGCAACTTTTACTTCTGATTCTATAAATTTGTTGCAAAGCGCTTTATTTTGATTTTCAGTTATGATCTTAGGAATATTCCTAAGAATAGTTAAATTGGCATCTTTAAGAGAATATTCAGAGCTGAACAAGGTTTTAAAATGGTTTACCGCTTCTGTAGTTATGTCAATTTGATCTTCCAGTAGTATACCATTATTACTCATGATCTTGTGAATACCGTTAGTGTTCCTCCTTAATTTTGTACTATTGTGGAAGAACTTAGTATTCCTATCCCCATTTTGAAGCCAATTCTCTCTAGACTTCTGTTTCCAAAATATTTCTTCTTTTGATAACGCATCCTCGTATTTCCCGAGGAGCTCCTTTTCTTTGAGGAAGCTATCCTGATCCATACCTAGTCTAAACACTTTTTCATTAAGGTCTGCGATTTCTTTTTCTAATGACATTTTGGTTTCAAAAATGTTACCGAAAACTTCACTATTCCATTTCAGTAACTTGCACTTGAGATGTTTTAATTTATTTACAAGGCAAAACATCTTTGATCCCTGAAAACTTACCTCAGACCACCACCTGGAGACCAGGTCATAGAAGTCTAGATTTTGCATCCACATTTTTTCAAACTTAAAGGGGCAACACCGCGGTGTAGCCTCTCCCTCAATATTGAGGATGACAGGATAATGATCAGATCCTGATGATGGGAGTAGTGAAGCAGAGAGGTTAACCGCTAGATCGGTCAAGTTCCCTCTAAAAAGGAATCTATCTAGTCTCTCAGCGATTTGTGTAAAGCCTGATCTTCTATTATACCAGGTATACACACCATTATTGGTTTCTATATCTATAAGATTGTTATAAGCTACCCACTCTTTAAAGTCTTTTAAGGATTGCGGTTCCCTACGAATACCACCCTTTTTTTCTGATAAATTCAGAATAGCATTGAAGTCCCCTCCGAGAATAACAGGGGAAGAGGTATCTAGCCCCATCATAATCGAGAGTTCTGACCAAACTTTGCGCTTCCCAGCATCCGGGATCGGGCCATAAATGTTTATAAGGGTGAAAGTGAATTTGCTGTGTTTGCTTATAACCTTTCCCAATAGCCAATTTCTATTACCTGCTATAGGATGAAAAATAATACTACGCGGATTCCAAATAATTCCAATACCACCAGAAGCGCCCCTGGCTTCCACAAATTCACCGCAAAGAATACCTAATTTCCTTTTAAAAGCCTCAGCTTCTACCTGGGCTAATTTAGTTTCTTGTATGAGAACGATATCATGTTTCCATTTAATAATGTTGCGTCTAATTAAACGTTGTTTGTTAGGGGCGTTCATGCCCCTAACATTCCATGAAGAGATTTTCATGGGGCCGTGGGAAGGCCCTTCCCCTTCCCAGCATCAAAGAAGGCTGTCAATTTGCCTTGGTCTTTAGCATTTCCATCCTGCAATCTTAACTCGCTCAAAGATTTTATGCCTCTACTTTTGGCTTCTCTAGCGCAGTCAGGAAAGTTTTTCCCGTCATATATGTTTTTTATTCCTAAGGTTTGCTGGGGCACTATCACTCCCTCTCCATTATCCTCTCCCAGTTGGGGCTGAGCTACTGAAAAGTCATTGACAGGAGTAGTTATTATATCTCCAGCCCTATTCTCATTATTTTCTTCCTCATCCATAGAAGCCAAGAGTTCCTGAATTAGGAACCTCTTCTCAGCTTCCTCTTCCGGAGAAAGATTTTCAACTACCTTATTATCGAATACCTCAAGAACAGCAGCCATTCTAGAAGATATTTCTTCTAGATCTGCCTCATTTTCTTGTTCCAAATTTTCGTCTGATTTTGTGTCAGATGGAAGTTTCAATGAGTCCACCGAATTTGAGATTCTTTTTGTCATCTCCACTAAGGCATCTTCTTTTATAGAGTTTGCCTCATCTATAATCTTATCAAGGTCATTAATGTTGCTGTAGGTGTTGTTTCTATTTTCATCTGGATAAGCCACAGGAAGGCTATTGTCGTGAATAGGGGATGCATTTATTGTAGTTTTTTTATGCTGATCTGAGAGAGAGTTATCCATTTGTTCGATACTATTAACCAGCGCTGAGCATGTTTTCAACCTAATATCAGATTCATTTATAGCCCCATCATAGAAGGTGGGTTGGATGTTCCACTCCCCCCTGTTCGATACTAGCGTGATGGGATCTAAGTCCAGTGAGTTAATGTCAGATTCAACTAAGATTTTGATATTCTTTTTTACAACCCCATTTTCTAGACCTTCACATCCCAAAAAAGAACCGAATTGTTCCCCAATATATTCTAGGATTTCAAAATTCAGATATTCAACTGGTAGTGTACCCAGATTAATCCATCTAGGGTAATTGATTAAATTCTGTGAGTGAGGATCAAAGTTCGGTTTCCAATCACAACGAAAAAAACCATAACCTTTATATAATTTAACCGAACCATGGAGAATATCATTTTTTGTATTTTGATTATCACACAAAATTGCAAGAAAATTATTATCCAGGATAGTTATACTTACCTGTCTCGGGTATAGGGACATCCACCACTCAATAATTTTTCCTGTATCTTCTCCAATTCCCGCCCACTTTGCAAAAACCCCACATTTGCTAAATAAATTGAATTGGGGTTCCGTCAATTTTGCCGAAATTTTACAAATTCGCCTCTGTCTTGTTCTGGATTTTGGCTCAAAATTTCTAACTTTCCCGAGCGGCACCGTGTTTGCCCCGGTAGCTGGATAAAGATTTGAGGCTGAGGACTTGTGCCAATCGAAGTTGAAAGATATGTTTCTACTTTCGCCCATCTTCTTCCTGGCCTTTTTCGAGCGAACGATATGCCAGTTTCCGTCGGAGGGTAGTGACAAGGCATCATCCATTTTTGCCCTAATTACTGCATTTTCCCCAAACTTGCCCGCTTTGCCAACCGAAAACCGACCTTCGTTTGTAACAGGGTTTTTCTTACCTTGCGGGCTGAAGATTGAAATGCTCCTCGGACAAGAGGCGAAGACTTGTCTGCACCCCCCCGCCGAAAACCTTGGCAATTTCGCATGACAGAGATTTCGCATTTCGCCAGATATCAGAGCAGAACGATAACTTTCTTCCATAAGATTTTTTATTTCTATTTTTAAGAATAATTCAATTCAACAATCAATAATAAATTTAAAAAAATATAAGAAATATTTATTATATTTTAATACAAATAAATAAAAATTAATATTAGCAATTCAACCATTAAATTAAATAATATTTAAATAAATATAAAATTTAATCCAATAATTAAAGATGCCACATGAGGAATAAAAAAAGAAAAATTAACAACAAGACCTCTGTCTAATGCAGCATCCATATTGTATCATTGACCGTATTTTTAATTAATTAATAATTAAACTTTAACCAATATTTATTTATCAATTAATATTAATGATACAATATAAATGCTGAATAAACATTGCCACGGAAGACATTGACAAGATAGCAATGTCATAAAATACATTAAAAAGGCGTTGATATGGTGGGCATATATGGTCTTATAAATTGAATGAGGACCGTTTTCACTTAGAAAAATGTGAGGTCCAACTGTCGTCTACGCACAATCTGAACGTGTCCAGCGCATTGGCCGTCAATGTTGAATGTTTGCTTCAATTCTCTTTAAATATATCCCTAAAAATGGAATTTAGTGAATGCCGTATTGTAGCAGGATATCATAACCTATACCGCTGGTACAGTGAATTGTCAAACCATAACTCTTCGCCGATATAATGATTAGATTTGTCGGTGAAATAATTTGTTATTTAAGGGTGTTTTATTCATATATATTATTTTAATTTATTTAGGATATACAAAAAATTTCAATCAATCTTATATAATATAAGGCATTCTATACTATCTCTTATATTTATATATATATATATATATATATATATATATATATATGATTTTTAAAAAATTATTTTAATTTTAAAATAAGTTTAAATCTTAACTCATTTACTTGTTTTTTAAGTATCATAAAAATCATCATAATTATAGATATCTATTTTACATAGTTAATTGGCTTGACTTAAAATTTGATCAAATATTTAAATCAGATCAAGGGACTGATTAATAAGGCAATCCTTGTACAATTAACTCCCAAAGGTATATATATAATATAGTAGATGTGATTAGGTTTGTATATATGCAAAATTACAACCAAGTACATCATTCTCCATTCTGAAATTAAATACTTATTTCCACATTTATCATTTCAATAACATATTTAATATTATCACCATTTTAACACCATAATTCTAAACAAATTTACTTATCATTTTATATTACTTTTGTTAAGTTAAAAATGTTTGAATTTTTTATTTAATTTCTTTTAATTTATTCATCTTAATAATGTCATTACAAACTTTATCATATGCCAGTATATATAAGTCCCATGTTGCCTACCATCATTAATATGCTACTTTGATTCACCATTAAGTAAAAAAGATTGTTAGGGATTGATTGTGAAAAGAAGTTATCAATTCTAGTTTTGTTTCTCTTGTAAAAGTGGAATCATGAAATTTGATTTGAGAATGCCATGTTTTTAATGTAAGAAAATGATTTTTCACGATTTAACTTCTAAGCAGGAATGAGATAATATTCTTAGACAAAAGTCCTAATCTTTCAATGGGCTGTGTCTTTATTTACAACCATGGGTACCAAACTTTTACCTTATGAAGTTCTCTTAACATTCACTCTCTTTAAGGTCTACATGAAAAATTTCTCTCTCAAATAAAAATATTTGGAGATCCTAAAAATTATGGACAATTCTCTAGAGATTTTTTTGGAACACGATTTTATCCCCTTTTTATCTTGACCCTTAATTTGGATTTGTGTCTACGTGGATTTTGATTTAGTTTTCCATTCTTATATGTATCTTAACCTCTCTCTTTTTTTGAGTTTGGTATTAAAAGATATTTTATGACAAATCCAATCCTCTTTGTTCCTTATCTTGCCTTCATGGTCACATGGTCGGTCAATGGAAAAATTATTTTGTACTATAAGATTCCCCTTTCCAAAAATCCCACCAAACTTTGGTCTATTAAGATCTAAAACTTCATGCCCTATAAATTTAGAGCTTGTTGTGTTTCAAACATCTAATTTACTAAAAAAATAACATTAATGATAAATGATAAATTACACCAAGATCTCATACTATCTCCATAATAATGGTGTCATTCAATTGATAAATGACATTACTATAAACAAGTTCCTTCACTAAGTTGTAAAGATGTGTATGTCTAGCATAAGAGTCAATGCAAGAGACATTAGTTTCTATCATATGAAAACAAAATATAACTACCACAAACATGTGACCTGCTCTCTTATTCACATAGATTACATACAATTTTTCAAACTATTTTAGATACGAATATACACTTCATTTAATGTTAAAAAAAAAAAAGTTGTATATAGATGACAAATATCTTCTATAAAAAAATATTTCGTACTTTTTGTAATGAAAGATAATCAGTGAATAGTGCTATTTATAAAGACGTTGGGTGGCTGTATTTCATGAAAAAAAACATTCAACATTAATGGTGTCGGCACCGCCTTTGGGGCCATGCGTCGGAGCATTGTAATGTAAAATGACACTTCGTTTCGACAGACTTATATTCGTTACATTAATTTATTAACTACATAAATATTGCTCATATCCATTAGAAATTATTTTGGCTACAGAAATATTGCTCAGGCGCACTCTATAATGTTGCAACTCATGGAAATACTTTACAGCAAATGTGAATTATTAGAATTTATTATGGGCATTACCAAATTTATTGCCTAAGTGATATCTATCGTTTAATTTCATAAGATTTCTATAATTCATTAGTTTATCAAGTAGTTGTGTCTGGATTTGATTGTGTCTCTTCAGTTTGCATCAACGTTTCAAATCACACTCTGTGATCCATCATCAAGATGTAAGAGAGTGCCAGATGTAAAAATATTATTACTTTATAGCTATTGTTATTTATTTATTTTTTATTGTATAATATTTTTCTCATGTTTATAGTATTTTACATCTGATCATTTATTATGCATTTGATTCATTTATTACTTTATACCATAAATTACTATAATACATGTTATTTATTTTCTCATTATTGATCTTTTATTATCTCTTATTATCACCTTTTAACATTCATTATATTCCATCCTATTATTCCTATACTTAATTGTATGTTATCATTTCTATATTATTAGTACTAGTATACTTGTAGTCTAAAAAAATATATGCAAAATAATGCCGAGAGATATATGAGGACATGGAGCTCAATAATGTTGCACTCTTTCACTCCCATTAAAGAAGTTTCATATACGTAGAGACAAGTCGCAATGATTCTATTTTATTCAAAAAAATAAAATAATGCTTATAAAGAAACTAAAACATTCATGCATTTACCTGTCATTTGCATGTCAAATTGTTTAAAAAATGGATTTTTGTTTATGGACATTTTGATGTCATTGTAGATGCCTCTCGGCATAATTCTCTTCTTCTTTAGTTTTTACTATATACTATATAGTAATTAATTTTATTGTTTATTTATTTGCATTCATTTCCTTTCCCTTGGACTTTCTTATATACTGTTTTTTGAACCATATGTCATTTTTTGGTCTCTTTTCCTTGTTCCACATGCTTCTCCTCATCTCTCTTCCTCTTCTTATATTACCTTAAGTTGAGTCTAAGTCTGCAATTTATATTTTTACCTCTCCTAGCACTCTCCTACATTTGATGATGGATTACAGAGTGTGATCCGAAGTGTTGATGTGAAAAAAGAGATACATTGAATCCAAAAGTCACTACCCAATAAACAAATGGATTGTGGAAATCTGATAAAATTAATTTTTTTTTAGTTTAATTCCCATGCTATGTGCAATGGCACTTGTTTTAATTAGCACTTTCCCCCTTTCCTTTAACACTTCCATATTTTATATTTCTTTCATTTCTATTTTTTCTAGATCATTTTCTATGTACTAACCTAGTTGTGTATTTGTTTTACACTTGTCAAAGAGAAAAAAATCCAAAAGTACTTTATTTGGTGCAGGTTTGGTTGTCCAAATATATATTTTTTTCCATTATATTAGTTGCACTAGGTTAAAGTAACATGAATTTTTATTTGTTTTTTAATGTTTTAAGAGTTTGTGATTAGTGTATGCTTTGTTTTTATGCCTATTGTGATATTGGGATTAAAAACCATGCACTCTATTATGTGTTCTAGATTAAATCCTAAAGTGTATTATTTTGTATGTTTTCCATTTGCACTTAATGTGATATTAGGTGATTAGAAACACATAGTACTAACATTTCCCATCAAAAGGCCTACTTGAGTATTTCAACACGCCAAGGGATGAAATCAACCATATATTTTGATGGGTTATAAAAAGGGGAAAAATAAAAGTTGTACCTCAATCTAGTCACATCATGTTTGGTGCATCCTTGGGACCCCTAGTGATTTAGAAAAAAAGATAAAGAGATTTTCCAAGAATTTATATAGCTCTTGGCTTGCACTTATCGATGAGATAGTGTTCATGGATTATATCTCACATACCCTTGTGGTATTTAAGGACTCCCTTGAAATCTTGTAGAGCTTAGATAAGACCATTCTTATATTTCTTAGTGTGGTGCAAGGGGTGTGTATCATACCCCAAAGCTACTCACAAATGTACTTCCATGTGGTGAGATCGAGTTTACCTTGGGTGGATTCTCCAAGGTAAGGGGTGTAATGGTGGCACATGAACTTACATACCCTATCCATACATAGTCTTATATTTGACTCATGCACCCATATTACTTAATACTACAACTTGAATAAAATAAGAAATGTGCTCAAGTATTTGTCATATTTTCTTGTGAAAACATAGAAAAATCAACTTAGCCTCATATCTTTAAATTTCAAGTCAACCATTACATCTTTGTGTGTTAAAAATATCTTGCCAAAATATAAAACATATTTTGGTTTTTTAGATTCATGCCTTTATTTAATTAATTACAAATTTCATTGAGTCTTGTAGCATTGTTTTCTAAGTCAATACTTGCATTCTACATTTATCACCAATGTTTTTTCAACATGTTTAGTCATCCTTTTAGTGCTTGTACTATTTTAGCAGCTATTTTCTAGTCTTTTAGCACCTATGCATGTTAGCACTTTTGACCTATGATTCAATACTTGCATTTTTCATTAAAAAAACTAAACAATTAGACTTTGAATTTTGAAACATTATACTTAGTAGACCAAAATCCTAATAACTATGATGACCATAAATAGACCAAGTGAATCTGTTAAACTATCCTAAAAATCCTCCATCTCCCTCACTTCCCAAACATTTAGTCAACCTTAATCAACTATAGATATTACCCCAAAAATCTTTCCATTCAACTCAATTGTACTTTCCCATCAACCATCAACCATTACCAACAAACATAGACATATAAAAATTTCTCAAACCTCAATTGTTGAACACACCACATGACTGAAAGGGGAGGGGGGGAGTGAATCAGTTCGAACCTTAAAATACTTTACTTATAATCTATAAAACTTCAAACCACAATTAACTTATGTAAAGCGGAAAATCGCGATCGAACCCTAGTTGCTCTCCCCTCTTCCAACTCCGAGGAGAGAGAAGGGAGATTCACTAGGGTTGAGGGTTTTCACTTAGGGGAGAGACTTTACATTCAAAAGAGGGGTTGAAACCCACAAGATTCAATCCCACGCAATGCAAGATTGGATGCTAAATGAGTTTCAAGGGTTAAGACAGCAAGGCTACCCTCTTTTGTAAAGAATGTGCATAGAGGAATTAAGCTAGGAATGCATAGAAAGTGATAAAGATTCGCTTATAAACTGAGTTAGGGATATAGTATGAAGCTACGGACCTGGAATTAGTAGTGAAATGTCGATACGGCACTGTCCTGCAAATTTGAGCAAAAGTTGTCAGGACGATGGCGCCCGGCGCCACGGTCCTCCGAAAAATCCGCGAAACGAAGGGGCATCTGTTCGTCTCTGCACAAGGATTCCAGATCTTCAATTTCAGCCGCGTACCTGCAACCTACACACAGAAAAGCGAAGACGATTGGGGGGTTAGGGATTAGGGGTTTGCCTTTAGGTCAAACCCCGGTTTTGGAATTAACCAAGAAATGAGCAAGAGCTGTAAATGTAAATGACTATAAAACAAGTACTAATACCTTGTTCTAAGGATGTTTGTATCCTTATGTGCGAAGGTTTAGATGTTGTATGTTGTATGTTGTAGTAGTATGTGATCTCCTCTTCAATGGTTGAATCCTTGTCTTGAATCCAACACTTAGCCTTGAATGGAGACTTGAAATGATCAATTGCTTGAAGGAATGCTTGAATGCTTGAATGCTTGAGTATAATTTCCACGCTTTTTACACATATGTCCTTCTCCTGCCAAATGAGAGAGAAAAATGTAGTTTATATACTTGTCATTTAGGGCTGATAGACTGATTTTCCCGACCTTAGGCCAACCAGGAAATGTAATTTCCAATTTGCAAACAAAAAGACCCGAGACCCCTTAGGAGACTGGGCCCAAAATAGGACCCAGGGACCAGGGCGCTGGGCGCCCTGGTCCTGAGGGACTAGGGCGCTGGGCGCTCTGGTCCCACCTCCCGGGACAGCAGGGTGCAAGGAGGTTCAGGCCAGGGTACTTGAAAAATGCAGTTTTTAGTGTCGTGGACAAGTTTCGGGGTCTCCATTCAGGTTGCGTGTTGCGTCGCCATCGTGAAGACCGAAATGCAGTCGAAATTGCAAGTGTCGCAATTTTAGGACGCTACATTTAGTCCCCACTTTAGCGGGAGTATGTATGCTCATACTTCCGATAAAGTACAAGGAACAATCATTGAAAGAATTTCACCACGTCAAGGAGGCAAGACACACCAAGCCCCCCAGTGGACTAAGGATCTTACTACTTTGATTGACAAAGTAAAAGGGAAGATCACGAGGGAGAACCATGACTGTCAGTAGTAAGGTTCCCTCACTATGAGTCATGCAAGAGAAATACCGAAAATTTTCAAGGCAAAGCTAAATTTGTCAAGAAATTTTCAAGTATCTTGGAGAGATATGAACAGGGATGTATGCCCCCCTACGTTAAAGCGATCGCACACGCCTCACCGAGGGTGATTGCTTTAAGGTAGTGATACATATAAGAATGAGAAAGGAAAGGAGCACGTTATCAAGGGATTTGTTATGGACCTCAATAGGCAATGTAATAGAACCAATTGCAGGAGAAGAAAATGCATCAAATAGTTTCACAATCACATCTATTTTGTCATATATCACTTGATTCAATTGCAAAGTAAAAAGAAATTCTTCAATAATAACATTAACCATGCACGAAGGATCAATAAGCACTCCACGACAAGGTGTATTCTTGACTTTTGCAACTATGTATAAAGGACCATCAGGTGCCCTAATGGTTTCACTGGAATCAAATGTGATGGAAGGTTCTTTAGGGTTTTCTTGTTGCTCTACGAAGTTAATCACATTCGGAGCCATAGACACAAGACCATCATATGAAAAAGAGGAATCATTAGCCTCAATCGCATTAGAGGTATGAGAAGGTAATGGATCAGTGAAAATCTGAAGATTTTGATTAGGAGGAGCTACAGATGTATTGCCTTTATCATTCACTCCAGAAACAGAAATAGTATTATTATCAATCAAATCTTGAATTTTACCCTTTAAAGAAAAACATTTTTCAGTATCATGCCCAGGCTGACGATGAAATTGACAAAAGGCTTTGTTATCAAAATAAGGTGAAGTAATCTTTGCAGGATCAATTTGCCTTATAGGAGGAAGAGTAAGCACATTTTGTTCCAATAACTTATTCATAATACTATGCAATGATTCATTCAAAGGAGTATACTTTCTTTCTTTCTTGAAAAATTTAGAAATAGGAGGCACACCTAATGTTGCATTCACATTGTTGTTGATGATGTTTTCATTGAATTTGATGGAATCTCTGTTCGGTTTAAACTTCCCAAATGGTTGTTGACTGCTATCACCCTTATCACTCGGAGCCATAGGATGTGATTGTTCCATTTGACTCACAGTCAGTTGATAATTGCGAAGAGTTGCACACAACTGTTGGAAAGAAGTAAACTCAGAAAACAGAAGTTTGTCTCGAATATCTTTTTGTAAATTAGAAATAAAGATTCTTTGAATATCATTGTCAGGCACTGGAAAAGAAATTTGAGCATACAAATGCTTATATCTACCAATGAAATCAGTCACTTTTTCTTTAACACCTTGTTTACAATGCATTAAATCAATCAAAGTAACTTTAGGACTTATATTGTTTTGAAATTGTTGAATGAAAGCATTTGCAAGTTGTTCGAAACAAGTAATAGAATAAGAAGGCAACGAGCAATACCATTGTAGGGCTTTGTCTCTTAATGTTCTAGTAAACAGTTTTGCAAGCAACCTTGGGTCATAAGCAAAATCAGTACAAATTGTTTGAAAAGTCTTAACATGTGTTAGAGGATCACCTTTACCATTATAAAGCTCCAAATGCGGAATTTCAACATGTTTAGGGGGAATAGCTCGAACAATGTCAAGAGAAAGTGGGCTCGCAACATCAAATGTGGGCACACTAAACTTAGATTGATTCATAGAGGCAATTTGTTGCTGTAAAGAAGAGACAGTTTGTGCAAGATTGTTAATGGTCGCTTCAGTCGAAGAATTCATATTAGATGTGTTAGATTGAGATGGAGGTGTTATGTTATTGAAAGAAGGCAAAGAGTAAGGTGGTGGGACCCTATGATAGTTAGTCATATGAGATGATTGGACAGGAGGAACACTACAAGGAGGAATGGAATGATTGAATGAATTGCCCCCTTGCGTCATGTTCATTTGTGGAGATATAATAGGGAAACTCATTGAAGGAATGAATGAAGAAATCGGATTAAATGAAGGAAGAGGGTTAATTGAAGAAGAAGGATTGCCCCCATGACTAGTGATCACAGGAGGAATGTCTTGTGTAGAAGTAGCCATTATGTTCGATGTAAAGGTAGGTATGCTAGCCATAGAAGTCATCAAAGGAATAGAATGATTGACTTGAGTAGGAGGTTGTGTATAACCCAAATTTTCAGCACAACTCTTCATAGGCATCACATTTGAATCCACAATGTGTGCAATACCACGCAAAATATCAATTCCATTCTTATCACTTTGAAGCATACGTTTTAGACCCTCAATTAAAGGAAGAGCTTGACTATCAGGGTATTCTTGAGACATCCATTGTCAAAAATCATCAAATTGGTTATCCAATTTCGAAATTTGTTCTTCAAAAACCTCATGGAGAGCTTCTTCATCATTAGGAGGATTAGAGGAATTACCCATGTCATCATTAAAAAGGCTATTTAAATTAGGTTCCATCTCCTCGGTAATTAAACCTCGGAAAGACTTAATTCTACGGCTTCGTCTAACGGGAATAGTGTAAGTAGGGCTTATTGTTGTAAAACTCATGCACTAGAGAAGGAGAGAAAATTTTGATTTTAGAGGTAGCAATTTTCAGTAAAATCAGCCAATCTTCTGGATTTAAGCTGTTAAATGCAATCACGACAGTCTCCCGAAATTTCAGAAAAAATGTCCGGGACCGTGGCGCTCGGAGTGCAACACGGTCCTTGCAACTTTTTTCGAAATTTGCAGAGATGAAAGGTATGATGATTTTAAAGCCAATCTGAAAAAATTGAGTGATTTTACGATCTGTAGGTAGGCCAAATTAAAGTTGCAATCTCAAAATTGGACCCTACCCAGATTGTCGAAAAATGCAAAATTTTAAATTTTGAAAAAGAGAGGGAAACTGAAATTTTGAATTTTATGATTTTAGAGGGAATGCCAAAAGCAATGCAAATTTTGAAATTCAAAAGTTGACTCAATTTCACGCAAAATTCAATTTTGAAAGCGGAAATCAAAGTTGTTGTAATTAAGCACTTAATTTCAAAAGTCACAAAATGCAAGAATTTGAATAAAGCACTGAAATTTTTAATGAATGTTAGCACACTTTTCAGATTTAGGACAGTAAGAACACAATTTTGACACAAAATTTCAATTTCAATGATTTTTGAATGTTTAAAAGCCTTAATCCAAGCAATTACAAGACCAACTTTGACTGTAATTTTGAAGGTGTTATAATTGATAAAATCAGCCAAAATTCTGGATTTTAGCAGAAAAATACAGTAAGATCTCGCTCCCGAAATTTCGGAAAAAATGTCGAGGACGATGGCGCTCGGCGCCACGGTCCTCGCAACTTTTTTCCAAATTTTCAGGGATGAAAGATATTATGATTTTATTGCGGAATCCAAAGTTACAGCTGATTTGGAGATGTTTTGATCAGTGAAATTGTCAGTCAAAGGTTGAATCAAGAAGGTTTCAACAATTAGGGTTTTGACACTTAACCACTTAATTTTCAAAATTAAAGCACAAATATGAATTGATAATTTGTAATAGAAGGGCAGATCTGAAGCAAACATTAACATTTAAACATTTCACAAGCTTAATTACTAAAAAGAAATTTTAGGGTTTTTATGCAATCACCTCTAAAATTTTGCAAAAGATCAAACATGGAAATGTAATCAATTTTTTTTTTCAGATCTAAGCATGAAAAATCAGAAAGGATGTTCACGTCGGGTTCACCAAAATGTAAAGCGGAAAATCGCGATCGAACCCTAGTTGCTCTCCCCTCTTATAACTCCGAGGAGAGAGAAGGGAGATTCACTAGGGTTGAGGGTTTTCACTTAGGGGAGAGACTTTACATTCAAAAGAGGGGTTGAAACCCACAAGATTCAATCCCACGCAATGCAAGATTGGATGCTAAATGAGTTTCAAGGGTTAAGACAGCAAGGCTACCCTCTTTTGTAAAGAATGTGCATAGAGGAATTAAGCTAGGAATGCATAGAAAGTGATAAAGATTCGCTTATAAACTGAGTTAGGGATATAGTATGAAGCTGCGAACCTGGAATTAGCAGTGAAATGTCGATACGGCGCTGTTCTGCAAATTTGAGCAAAAGTTGTCAAGACGATGGCGCCCGGCACCACGGTCCTCCGAAAAATCCGCGAAACGAAGGGGGATCTGTTCGTCTCTGCACAAGGATTCCAGATCTTCAATTTCAGCCGCGTACCTGCAACCTACACACAGAAAAGCGAAGACGATTGGGGGGTTAGGGATTAGGGGTTTGCCTTTAGGTCAAACCCCAGTTTTGGAATTAACCAAGAAATGAGCAAGAGCTGTAAATGTAAATGACTATAAAACAAGTACTAATACCTTGTTCTAAGGATGTTTGTATCCTTATGTGCGAAGGTTTAGATGTTGTATGTTGTATGTTGTAGTAGTATGTGATCTCCTCTTCAATGGTTGAATCCTTGTCTTGAATGCAACACTTAGCCTTGAATGGAGACTTGAAATGATCAATTGCTTGAAGGAATGCTTGAATGCTTGAATGCTTGAGTATAATTTCCACGCTTTTTACACATATGTCCTTCTCCTGCCAAATGAGAGAGAAAAATGTAGTTTATATACTTGTCATTTAGGGCTGATAGACTGATTTTCCCGACCTTAGGCCGACCAGGAAATGTAATTTCCAATTTGCAAACAAAAAGACCCGAGACCCCTTAGGAGACCGGGCCCAAAATAGGACCCAGGGACCAGGGTGCTGGGCGCCCTGGTCCTGAGGGACCAGGGCGCTGGGCGCTCTGGTCCCACCTCCCGGGACAGCAGGGTGCAAGGAGGTTCAGGCTAGGGTACTTGAAAAATGCAGTTTTTAGTGTCGTGGACAAGTTTCGGGGTCTCCATTCAGGTTGCGTGTTGCGTCGCCATCGTGAAGACCGAAATGCAGTCGAAATTGCAAGTGTCACAATTTTAGGACGCTACAACTTATTGTTGCAATTATGAAACATGAAAGCACAAAGCAAAATAAACACATGAACATCATATTTACATGTAAAACCCTAACCAATAAAAAACCACAATGAGAATCACACTCACAATATGAATAACTGATTACAATGTTTTAGGCTCAAGACCAAGGAGCTCAATGCACCTGATAGGACTTGCAAGACTAAGGTGCACAACCTTACGAAAGGATGCAAAGGTCTGTACAAGCTACCAAAAGGAACACACCTTCTTCTATCAGGTACACAAAATAGATGAATTGAAATGAGCACGATCTCTTGATCATGAAATTATCGTTGAACTATTGTGTCAAGTGATCAACATCATGGAAGACACATCTAACATCAAACACCGTCTCAAAACACTGTCACACTGAAGATATCATCATCAAAGCTATTCGCAAACTATATTTCACACCAAATTTTATTGTATATTATTCACATCAACTTCACATCAATTTACACACATTCCATATATCAACTCATGGAACTGCACATCTATACATACAAGATTATTCTTTAAAACCCTCATCTAGGTCGGCCATAGATAAAATATACAATATTACATAAATTAGGCTACGTGGACCTATAATATTAAATGTGGTCCACTCTAGGAGATATAGGGGAACCAAACAAATCATGTAACACATCCTCCAAAATTGGCATCAATCATAGTGTGTAGAACAACAATGTGAAGCAGTCACCGGTGAGGAGGGACCTCGAGGATATTAGTCCAAACCGGTCAGCAAGAGTAAACACAATGGATACACACATATATGATGGAGGCAATGCATAACAGATAGTTTTTTTTATTGCATGAAAGTTAATTACATCCAACCGGTAACAACTTGGTTACAACATATCGGCACACAAGCCTGGTAGAATAGGTCGCACTGGGACCTTAAAATGAATGAGCTATCTTCTAGGCACAATCTATCTATCTGATACTTCTTGATTTCTTAATTGATTACATTCTAAAGCATGATTACAAATATATACATTGATCCAAGGGATCCTATCGGCCCAATAAAGGATCAAAACCCCAAGAACAAGACCTAATGTGCAAAAATGAACAAGGTCAGCCTCCGCCAAGAGATTCCTCCAAAAAATCCAAAGGATGAAACACAGAAGGTTGGTCACATGCCAAGCAAGATCGAGATCAACACCCAAGGCTCTACAACCTTCGAAATGGGTTTCGGTAGATCATCAGAATAGGTCTCAGGCAACCGGTAACAATAGAATAACTGGTGACAAGAAACTATCAAGGAAACTGGTAGTGATATGTTGCTGGAGAGTGCTCCGAATGTGACATGGTTTGAAAGCAAGAAGGATGATCAAGTCTTCAAGTAGAATCCAACTCCATATGAACCGGTGAGCCAAAACTGGCACACACGGAAAGGAAAACTGCAAACAAAAAATAAAACAGAAAAGAAAATGTTTTTGGATGATGCAAGATTGTTATCAGACATCCGGGGTTAATGAAAAAGTGATCCTCTCACTTTGCTGGGGTCAAAGGGAAACCAAGGCGGTCTACCTCTGCCTAAGAAATTCAAGATGAATCTTCCACTGGTCCGTTCTTCCACTTCACAAGATATTCTTTGTATTGACTGCTTCGGGTACTATGCCCAATCCTACTGTCCAAAATATCTTCAATTTGATATGGTTCCTTCTGAGGCAATTGTTTCTCCAAGTCTGTAATACTGTCCTCACTGAATTTTGGTTCATGGTACTCATGAAGATCTGTAATGTTGAATATAGGTGAAATACTTAGACTATCTGGTAGCTCCACTTCATATGCATTTTTAGAACTGAACTTTCTTAAGATCTTACAGGGTCCAAACTTCTTCATCTGCAACTTATTATAAGTTCCAACCAGGAATCTCTCTTTTCTCAAATAGACCATCACTTCATTTCCAACTTCAAATCCCTTATGTCTCCTCTTCTCATCTTCCTTCTCCTTATATTTGCTATTCATGTCTTCCAAATGTTGTCTAACCTGAATATGCAATGATGCCATGTGATCTGTAAATTCTTCTGCTTCTGAACTCTTCCAGCCTTCACTGATAATGTCTCTCAATTCTGCTATACCTTTAGGATGAACTCTAGTAACAATCTCAAAAGGTGTTTTTCTAGTACTTCTATTCATCAAATTTTTATAAGAAAACTCTGCTTGTGCAAGGATCAAATCCCAACTTCTGATTTTATATCCCACTAAACATCTCAACAAGTTTCCCAAAATCCGAGTCTTCATCATACAAGGTCTTCAAATCTTCAAAACCTAATACTATCACTCTCATTTCTGTTAGTAAATTCCTTCTCCTACTCAATGCATCAACAACTTTGTTAGATTTCCCACTTCTATGTTTCAACACAAAGGTGTAGCTCTGTAAGAACTCTACCCATCTCATATGTCTCTAATTCAACTTACCCTAACTATTCAAATATTGAAAAGCTTGATGATCTATATACAACACAAACTCCTTAGGCAACAAGTAATGTCTCCATTTCTTCAAGGCTTGAATTATGGAATAAAATTCCTAATCATATACTGAATATCTCTTCCAGGAATCATTCAATTTCTCACTGAAATATGCTATTGCTCTCCCTTCTTGACTCAAAACTGCTCATATTGTTGTTTCAATTGCATCACAATCTACTTGAAATACCTTATTGAAATCCGGTATATCCAACACAGGCTGCTCAATCACTTTTTGTTTTAACAACTCAAAACTTTTGTTTTCTTTGATGGTCCACTTGAATTCCTTCCGATCTCCCCTCATGGTCTCATTCATAAGGTTACAAACTGAACTGAAATTTCTGATAAACTTCGGGTAAAAACTATCCAATCCATGAAATGATCTTACCTCTCTAATGCTTTCTTGTGTAGGCCACTCAACAATGGCTTTCACTTTCTCAGGGTCCATCTTCAAACCATCCTCAGATATCACAAATCCTAAATAGACTAACTCATCCTTCATGAAAGTGCACTTCTTGATATTGATCAGTAACTTTTCTTCTCTCAATCTCTGCAAAATTTGTCTTAACTTCAACAAATGCTCCTCTTTTGTTTTACTAAAAATCGGAAAGTCATCCAAATACACAATAGAAAACTTACCCAAGGATTTCTTCAAAACCTCATTCATCAGTCTCATGAAAGTATTCGGTGCATTAGTCAATCCAAAAGGCATCACCAACCATTCATATAATCCTTCATTTGTCTTAAATATTGTCTTCCATTCATCACCTTCTCTAATCCTGATCTAATGATATCCACTCTTCAAATCTATCTTTGTAAAGTACTTTGCTCCACTCAAACTGTCCATTATGTCATCCATCCTAGGCAAGGGAAACCGTATTTCACTATAATCTTGTTTATTTCTCTTGAATTGGTACACATCCTCCATTCTCCATTATTCTTAGGTGCTAATACTGTTGGTACTCCACAAGGGCTTAGACTCTTCCTGATCAAACCTTTCTTCAATAGCTCCTACACTTGTCTATTCAATTCTTCATTCTTTGTCGGTGTTAACCATTGTGTAGTTTTGTTAGGCAAACTAGCTCTGAGAACTAAGTCCATGCAATGACTAATAGTTCTAACAGGTGGTAGTCCATCAGGTACATTATCTGAAATGATGTCCCTATACTCTATCAACAAATCTCTTATCTATGTCGGGTGTTCTCCTTCCAGTTCTGGTCTCTCGGTCTTCTTAGGAATTAAGGCAAAACACACATTCTCATTTCTCAGTCCATCCATGAACTTCCTTCCATTTGCTAGACAGATTCTAGTGTTTGTACAGATTTCATTCTTCAAAGGTTCCTCCAAGGGCAACAAGGTTTGCTTCATCCCATTGGCCACAATAGTGTATGTATTTTTCCTCCCATCATGTATTGCCTGTCTATCAAACTGCCAAGGTCTTCCCAACAAAATATGACAAATATCCATAGGCATAATATCACACAAAAATTCATCATGATAATTCCTAATTTTCAATTTTATTAAACACTGTTCACTTACTAACAACTTATGTTCATTCTAAATCCATGCTATTTGTAAGGCTTAGTGTGTTTCAATCTCTCCAATTTCAACTTATTCACCATCTCTTATAAAACAAGATTATTTGAACTACCACTATCAATAACAACTTTACAACACTTATCAGATACCTTACATCTGGTATTGAACAGGTTCTTCCTCTACAAGGGTTCTTTATCTCCTCCGGTATGACACAAAGCTCTCCTCATCATCAACAGTTCTCCATCTTCTGGTTTATTATCTGATCCAGTGGGGTTCTCTTCCATGACTGCCGCTCTGTCGGTAGCCTCTAACTTCTTACATTCAAATGCATGGTGTCCTTCTCCTCCACATTTAAAACAGGTTCCTCTGAATTTCCTTGTGTCTTGTCTTCCAAAGTTCTCATTCCAATAACCATCTGGTTCTCTCCTCCGGTAGAAATTTCTATCATCCTTTTGGTATGAATTACCTTCCTTTCTCACTTCCTTGTTTTGATTTGTACTGGTTCCTCTTCCTCCAGTGTATCCTCTTCGTCCTTTAAAGCTTCCTCTGGTAAACCTTCCATCTCTTCCTTTTTGTCTCTGCTCATGCCTTTTATTCAATTTCTCTTTAGCCTTTAATGTATACCGGTAAGCCTCTTCAACACTCTCTAATTTGATCATACCGAGTTTATCTTGTATAGACATCCACAATCTATTCAAATATCTTGCAATTTGTTCAATTTCATCATCAACATGTCTGGATCTAATGTTCAACTTGTAAAATGCTTCGATGTACTCCTTCACACTAGATTCCAATGTCTCAGATTCTGCAATTTTTAGAACAAATCTACTTGATAATTTTTCAAGACAAACTTTGATTTTAACTTAGCAATCATCCTATCCCATGTCTTAATCTTTTCTTTACCTCTTCTTTGCCTATCAACTTGCAAGTGCTCCCACCAAAGAGATTCATGACACTTCAACCGGGTATAGGCATATTTCACCTTCCTCTCTTCTACAGTGTTTTGAAAATCGAAATACTTATCCATCTCTGAGATCCAATCCATCAATTCATCTGAATCTAACTTCCCGTCATATTCTGGTGGGGTAAAATGAGGTTTAGTGTTCACCCTACTCAAAACCCTTAAAAACCTTTCCTCCTCCGTATCAACTGCCGGTAGGTTCACTTGTTCTTTTGAGGCTTCTTCTCCTTCATATTCTCTCACATCCTCAACATGTCAGCCTCTTCTTTGGGTTGTCTCCATGATTTCTAGCCAGGATTATATTCCTCGCAACATCTCCTTTATAGCAAGGTTTGCATTGCCACACGCTCCACCATTCCTAGTTCCTCTTCGTGCCATTGATCCATGCTAGTCCTCTGCAATTGCAGGTCAAGTCCACAATCTGTCACCCTGCAACAAGATTCAGGACATGCAACCTCTGGAATGAACTTCTCTCTGATACCACTTGAAGCAGTCACCAGTGAGGAGGGATCTTGAGGAGATCAGTCCAAACTGGTCAGCAAGAGTAAACACAATGGAAACACACAGATATGATGGAGGCAATGCATAACAAATAGTTTTTTTATTACATAAAAGTTAATTACATCCAACTGGTAACAACCGGGTTACAACATACCGACACATAGGCTTAGTAGAATAGGTCGCATCAGGACCTTAAAGTGAAAAAGCTATCTTCTAGGCATAATCTATCTATCTGATACTTCTTGATTTCTTAATTGATTACATCCTAAAGCATGCTTACAAATATATATATCGATCCAAGGGATCCTATCGGCCCAATAAAGGATCAAAACCCAAAGAACAAGACCTAACATGCAAAAATGAATAAGGTTGGCCTCCACCAAGAGATTCCTCAGAAAAATCCAAAGCATGAAACGCAGAAGGTCAGCCACACACCAATCAACATTGAGATCAATGCCCAAGGCTCCGTAACCTTCAGAATGGGTTCCAGTAGATCATCAGAATAGGTCTTAGGCAACCGGTAACAACTGAACAGCCAGTTACAAGAAACTGTCAAGGAAACCGGTAGCGATATCTTGGTGGACAGTGCTCCAAATGTGATGTGGTTTGAAAGAAAGCAGAATGATCAAGTCTACAAGTAGAATCCAACTCCACAGGAACCGGTGAGCCAAAACCAGGACACACAGAAAGGAAAACTGAAACTGCAAACAGAAAACAAAACATAAAAGAAAATGTTTTTAGTTGATGCAAGATTGTTGTGAACCGGGGATTCTCCTGCATCACAATGAAACATGTGTAACCCAATATGCAATTCTCAATGCAGATCTACACAAGCCATAGTGAGACCCATAAGAATATCCAAAATCATCCTCCAATGCATATCTAGACCAAAAGAGCATGATCCAAATAAGATACACCACCTCAATCAGCTAGAAACCAAACCAACCAACAATACTAAACACAAAACAACATAACTTAACTTACCAATCAAACTAGCACTATAAAATTGAACTATAAGACTACACAAACCAAATGAACATGTAATTTGACTTGGAACCTTTGAATCCACATAACAGAGAACCGCCAAACATTCTCCAAACTAGTTGTGACAGACATCTCATTATCACAAACAACAATGACTAACTCTACCATCTAAGCAATATAGGACATATAAACCTAATAGTGCAACATACACAGATCATATACATTACATCTTAAACTGTAATCCATAATCTTCACAATCTAGATGAATGTAAAGCATTCTTCCACTGGGACATTAAATACTCTTTCTTGCATATAAATACTTTTTTTTGCATATTGAAACTTCCACTACACCAACCATCCATAAACACCACAACATCATCACCATACCATATAACAATATCAAAACTTTCACTTCCAAACCATCTACAAAAAATTGTGACATCAATGGCATGCCGGACAGGTTGACATCAATGACAACTCAATTCTCCAACATCCATTTCTAACCATAAGGTCATACATAACATCTTTAATGCTTCATGTCGAATTTTCTCAAACCTTCACGATCATTCCAAACATAGAGATATATTTTTTTATACAACTCCATTTAATAATTTTCATTCAGAAATATAACTTTCACTTTGGACATAGACCAACATCCTAACCTTCCATCCACAATCTCTCAACCAACTTATACCTTCACTTTCAACCAAAATCAAACCAAACCAAAAACATCATGAAAAATAAAACTGAATTTATATATTCATATTTGGATGATCTAAATTTCATATATATCTTATATAATGCATATGAACTTGCATATCTCAAGTAGTGCATTAAGTTAACCTTTATCAAATTTTAACAAATTATCTTAGGAATTTGGCAATTCCTAAGTTAGTTGAGTTCAAAGTAGTCATCTTATTTTTCTTAGGAACTTTCCTATCCTAAGCAAAAAAATCTAAAATTAAAAATCATCCTCAATCATCAAGGATCTAGATTGCATTGACAGAAATTTGACTCTTCATTGAATATCACCTCTTAGTCTTCCAAAATATATTATCATCCCAAAATCAACACTTAATCCAAAATAAATAAAAAACCTTCCAAATCCAAATCTAAATTATCATCCATACACATATCCAAACTTCTTCAAAGTAAACATCTAGGTTAAAACCATCCCATACAATGCTAATCATAAACATTTAGAACATTAGACATAAAGCATATCATCTATTAGGTATAAGAATCACATTGGTCCAACATCACAAATATAAACACCCACAACCTCAACAAATATACTTCACTTCAAATGTTAAACAAGACATTCATATATCAAAATAAATCCAACTAGGCCCACCTATGCATGCCACTTACAAGATCTCAAAATGAGAAACTAATAAATTCAAACAACAAAGTTTGGAAAATTCCTACCATAAATAACATCACAAAATAACTCCCATCACCCTACCAAACAAGTCTAGGAGAATCTCTTGCAATACAACACAAACAATCACCAATGTTAGAAATGTTTGCACAAAACGCACAAAATCAAGAAATTATTGAAAGGGTCATAAAAGCCAATCAAGGTCACTTCCAATTCCGATAGACATTAATTTTTTTTTTTGACAAGTTTTCAACTAATATGCACCAACAATATAGTGGCTAGAAATTTTACTAGAAAAGATAAGAAGTAATACTATATAATAGATAGAAATATATAGAGTTAAGCTTTAGTGGTCACAATATTTACATCCTAAAAAAGAAAAAGGTATTTACATAATAAATAAAAACAACAAATAGAAATTGATAGTATAACTATGAAGCTTAAATAGGTACTTATATTATAACTAAAAATAACATATATGCACTTGCAAAATAATGGTTACAACATATACAAAATAAAAAATGACAGATATGCAGTTATAGTATAGTGTCTATAACATTTAAATGATATAGAATAGATAGACATACATAATATACAATTAAATATGGTAAACTAGTATAATACTTAGAAAGATATAAAATTTCCTTTACTCAATCTTCAACTACTACCTCATCTCCTTATGTCATTGCCACTGGTATATTATAGAACAAGAGAGAAAAGAGACAAGAAAATACTAGATAAAATTAAGGAACGATTCAAAGGAGATAAATGAATGGGTTTAATGGATGTTTAAAAAATTGAATTGGTAAAATTAATGAGAGGTGATTGATTTGGTTGAATTCTTGTTTGGTATGAAGTCTTAATTTTTTTTACCTCTTCTCTTGATTTGTGAGCCTTGCACCATCAATTGTGTTACTTGCAATCTTTGGAAAATTTTAGTTTTGCAATAAATTTGAGAGTTGATTGATTTGGTTGAATGCTTTTATGGTCAAAATTGCTTATTTTCGTCATCTTATTTTGACAACTTCATTAGTGAGCCTTACACCTTTGAGTGTGTTGCATGCAAATTCTAAAGGAGGAAGTGACTAGTAATTAGATAGTTGAGTATGATTTATAAGACCCTTGGTCACGTTTTTTCTTTATATATATATGTATATATATGTATATACATATACATATACATACATATGTGTGTGTATATATATATATGTATGTACATACATACATACATACATACATACATACATATATATATATATATAAAGAAAAAACATATATGTATATATGTATATGTATACATATACATGTATATGTATATGTATATGTATACATGTATATGTATATGTACATATATATGTATGTATATATACATATGTGCATGTGCGCTTGTGTGTGTATATGAGACTATTAAAGTATACAATTTTACTATATGTGCATAATTTTAAAGGAAAGGTTGCATATCTTAATATCTTGGAATGTGAACAATTTAAGTGTGAGATCAAAACCAAGTTTTGTCTAATTTGTAAGACTTTTATGTCCACCACCTTTAGAGACAAATAAATACTAATTAAAAATTATATTATGAATGTTGATTGGTATGAATTTATTTACATTTTAATAATAATTTGAACATTAATTACATGCTCTACTATGAGCTTAAATTTGGTGAACTCGTATGTCTATTATAGAACCTAGCTCACTATAAACCCTCTCCCTAAATTAAAACAAACAATCTTTACATTATACCTAATAATTATAATTTAAATAGATTAAATCAAAATAAGTTTTGTACAGATTTATCGCATAAATCCTCATTCAAAATGATCTTTTGTGAAGTCTTTTTAGTCTTTATAAAACAATTGCTGTTTGTCTTGGTTTTAATTAAATTATAATATTTTATTAGTTTGTAGTATTGCTTTCATGGATTCTTTGTTTTAATAGTTTGTAGTGTTATATCACTTAAGCTAAAACACACAGTACCCTGTGATTAATAAAAAAAAAATTAAAACAGATGTTCTTCAATATTCCAATTCATCCTCTATCATTTAGACTTTCTTTAAACAAGTCATAAAAAAGACAAACAAACTGTGAACTCTATCATTGAGACTTTCTTTAAACAAAGTCATCAAAGAGACAAACAAACTGTGAACACAAGCCAATACAATCTAAAGCAACATGGAGAGTTTCAGTTGCCTATCTTCATCTTCATCTGCATCTGCCTTAAAAAATCCTGCATATTCTTGTAAGAAGCTCCCCCGACTTTAACTGAAGCAACAGCCCTCTCTTTAAGAATTTTCAGTCTAAATCTCATCTCTCTACCCTGCTCCTCCCCCAAATTCATCAACTTCCTCACCAACGCTTCCACCTCTTCTCTTAAAACGTTCTCCCTCATCTCATAACCCACCTTCCAAACATCATCTACAAATCTCCTGTTTGTCGGTTGCTCTGCAAAGAAAGGACTGCTTATCATGGGCACCCCGTAGCTTATGCTTTCAATGGTGGAGTTCCACCCACTGTGAGTAAGAAATCCTCCCACAGAGGGATGAGACAGAACCTTAATTTGCGGTGCCCAGGCAACGAAAAAGCCTCTCTCCTTCGTTCTCTCCAAAAACTCACCGGGCAGAACGGCAGAGCTGCCTCGGACAAGATCAGGGCGGATAACCCACAAGAACGTCTGATTGCTTGCCTCCAATCCCCACGCAAATTCCACAAGTTCCTCGTCTGACAACACAGCGATGCTTCCGAAGCACACATATATCACCGATGATTCTTGTTGCTTGTCCAGCCACTCCAGACACGACGTTTCTTCATTCCATATGCTACTTTTTGTGTCGGCAATCAAATCCCCGTAGCATGCGGAGCTGAGCAAAAGTGGACCAATGGAGAGCACTTTATTACCGAATTTAGCATTCAGATCTCTCAACACGGGTCCTTCTAACTCTTGAAAAGTGTTGAGCAAAACCAAGGAAGCCTGGTGAGTGTTTTGCGCCTCCCTCAGCAGGTACTGAAACATATAATCCTCAGCATCGGTTACTGTGAGAAAGCTGGGCAGATCTTTCACACGCAGAGCTTCCATTTCAGGAATACAACTGATGACATCGTTCTTGCAGCTACCACTATCATCTGTAAGCCAATCAACAAGGCTGATTAAATGGGTAGAGGAAAAGAAGCATAAACAAGTTCTTATACATAAATCACTAGAAGAGAAACAGGAAGTTTTCACTACCTTTTAGCGGGATATAGCCTTGTTCAATGAGAAGGGGCATATAATAATAGGCAGAGAAACCGCAGGCACTAGTTGTCCAAAAGGCAACTCTGGGTACGCCAAATTTGTCGGCGATCTGCTGAGTAAAAGAGAATACTCCGTCTGCAACGATAATTGTGAGCGGAGGCACACGGAGTGATTGCATAATCTTTTCAACAATATTCTCGACATGAAACGGGCCGTGCTTCTGCAGGGACTCACAAAGTTCGGGCAATTTCAAAGTGCGGCCATGTTCGGGCGGAAGACCATCTGGGAAGCTCTGGAAGCTCATGTACTCACTAGACTTATTATTCAAGCGCTTCTCTATAAAATCTGTGTTAACAAACGTTACCACAAAATGGTTAGCAATGAGAATCTTGGCTAATTGCATTAGAGGATTTATGTGGCCTTGTGCAGGAAAAGGAAGTAAGAGCGCATGGCCTCTGACACCATCCATTTCCAAATGAAGATAGATTTGTTAGGGATGAAGAGATGCATTTAAAAAGCATTCACGCTAAAAACTCAGCTGAACTTTCCACATTGACGGCGGAACGCCACCTATGGGCCATTTTCGATGGCAATTGCTTAACAATCAAGACGAAAATGACAGTTGAGGCTGGCATCAATCTAAGTGAAAAATGTTCCTCTAGTTTTGGTTGATTAAATGTAAAATCAAATAAAAGAGCCGATAATGCATCCACCATTCCTATCACAATTTCCTTGCATCGCTGTCTCGTGACTGTATTTCGTCTTCTTGTCAATAACTGTTTTTGTTTTTTCCGACTCACCTTGTGGCATCTATAATTTTTTAATGAAATTTTACGATATTCATTGAATGGAGGATGCTTTTGGACTAACATTGCAAAAGATTGCATGTGCAATGGGTTGAAGAGGTGTGGAAAGTCAATTACGGAAAATTATGGTCTTTTGTATATTTGGGATCAGTTGGTAGGAAATTTAGAAAATGATATTTTTTGCACAACAAAGGTCTCAATAGAGAAGTGGTGGCTTCAAATCAATTGTGTTCACTTGTAAGGATCTAAACATGAGAGAGAGAGAGAAATAGAGATAAATATATAATGTAGGATAGATAGAGGGTGAGATAAATTGAATAAGAGATGTAGGGATAATGAGATATAGATTTAAAAAAGGTGTTAAGGAGAGGGGGCGAGAGTAAGAGAGAGAGGAGGTGATAGAAACAAGTAATATAGACACAACAAGATAGGGATGGAGATGGGAGAAAGACACAACTATAGAGATAGGGTGTGCGAAGCATGGAGTGTGTGGGTGAGAGAGTGAGATAGGTGGTGAAGAGAGGTAGACAGTGGATAGAGAATAATTAGAGAGATGTAGAAAGAGGGAGTGATAAGGAGATAAAGAGAGATGGAAGGGTGCAAGGAGAGGGAGAGGGAGATATGGATTGATATAAAGAGGGAGACTATGAGAAGGGGGAGATGGTTAGATAGAAATATAAACATATAGGAAGTGATTTATAGAGAGAGGTGGGGAGGGATATATAGAGAGACTAGGAAAGATGGAGTGAAAAAGGTAGAGTTAGGATAATGAGATATAGCTAGAGAGTTAAAAGTTAAAAGTAAAACTAAATTTTAAAGAGTTAAGTAAAATGAAAACAATGAAAAAATAAAATGTCAATTCATAATTTATTTATATAAATAGTTATAACCATTAATATTATTATGTAAAAAATAATTATATTTATTGAAAATTTACCGATGTTTATCTTTAGATATTTTTAAAAATTGAATAATAATATTATTAAAATTTCTATAGATAAGAAATAAAAAATAAAGAGATTAGAATAAATCATATCTAAAAATTTAAAAATAATAACAATACTAACATGAACTATTAAAATGTAAAATTATTTCTTTAATCAATTTCGAAACTATCTTCCTTTCATTGAATCTAAATAAAATAAAATAAAGCACATATGAAAATAACGTAAGAGGATTAAAAAAAAGATATGACACATTCGATAAAAGATTACACTAATAGAGACACGAAAAAAAGGACAATGGAAATAACACATTTTGCAAGACCAAGATTGGTGAGTGGAAATTAAAAAATATTACTTTAAATATTTAAGAATATTAATTTTTTTCACTATACAAATCAAAACATGAAAAAATATGAAGCAAAATATTATTATTTTAATATTAATTATAGAAAAAAAAAATCTAATTTAAAAAAAAAATGAATTACAAGTTTGAGATACACGTGTTGACGGAGAAGGCCAAAAAGAACATTTGGGGATAATGGAGGTGTATGAGAAAATTAAATTAAAAAAATAAGAGAAACAAGTTAATGTTCATGAGAAGAGAAGTACCTACCTATATTAAAATAGTGAATAACAAAAGTGAGGAGGACAACGTGGAATTAACTACCCGATGCCTTTAAAATCGTGGTAGCATTGTGAGAGAGTGAACGGTAAACACAAAATTCGCTGGAAAAGATTGGACGGTTGTATACTGCACAATTGTCTTCCATGCCTATCCGTGAGCCATGAACCGTTGATTTGACAACCTAGTTGATGCATTTCATATAATCATAATTAATATTATTATGTAAAAAATAATTATATTTATTAAAAATTTACTGAAGTTTATCTATAGATATTTTTAAAAATTGAATAATAATATTATTAAAATTTCTATATAACCTTAAACTCACTTAGTAGTGTAATAATTATTTTAATAATATAAACCTTAAAATTGAGTAAAAGTTAATAGATAAGCAATAAAAAAGAAAGAGTTTACAATAAATCACATCTAAAACTTTAAAAATAATAACAATACTAACAAGAACTATTAACATGTTAAATTATTTCTTTAATCAATTTCGAAGCTATCTTGCTTCTGTTGAATCTAAATAATTTATAAAATAAAGCACATATGAAAATAATGTAAGGGAATTAAATAACACTTCCCGCAAGACCCACGAGTGGGAAGACAATGAGTTTCTAATTAAAAATATTACTTTAAATATTTAAGAATATTATAATTTTTTTCACTATAAAAACAAAACATGAAAAAATATGAAACAAAATATTATAACTTTAATATTAACTATAGAAAAAGAAAACATTCTAATTAAAAAAAATGATTTACAAATTTGAGATACAGGTGTTGATGGAGAAGGCCAAAAAGAACATTTGGGGATAATGGAGGTGTATGAGAAAATTAAATGAAAAAAATAAGAGAAACAAGTTAATGCACATGAAAAGCATAGTACCTACCTATATTAAAACAACGAATAACAAAAGCAAGGAGGATAGTGAGGAATTAACTACCCAATGCCTTTAAAATCGTGGAAGCATTGTTAAAGACCTATAATCTCCGAAAAGGATGCAAGCAAAAAGAAGAGTGTTAACGGTATGTTAGATACTTGATCAGTCCCAAAGGCACTGAGAGGGGGGGTGAATCAATGTCTAACCGGTAAACAAAAGATTTAAACTTGTTTGTAACTTTATAACCTAAATTAATGTACCGGTAAACAAGCAATAAAACAGTAAAGAGAAATAAGAGAGACAACATCAATGCACACCATAACACAAGATATTTTGGCGAGGAAACCCAGTAGAGGAAAAACCTCGGTGGGATTTGTGACCCACAATATTTACTCACTGGCCAATATGAATAAATATTACTAATACAATAGGGGCTTGCACATGCAGGAAGGCAAACAACCTAGAGCTCACTGCTCAACAACAAAACTGGAGTCCCACTGACTACAAAATTGGATGATTAAATCCAATGACAATGTACTGCTCAAAATAGCATCTGCAATGCTGGATTCAGTACTAGTTTAAGCTCTGTAAAATACCTCTGCCATAAACCTTGCTTCGCTCTGTTCTTCTTTTATTCACTCATAAAATACTTACATCAAAATGCATATACAGATATTCGCTCTCATATTCATTACCTAATTACATACTCATCTCCTACAAAATGACCTACAAGATCTCATACATATCCAAGTCTTTACAATACATCATGTCAGCTACAAATAATTAATTACATTACAATATAATTCGCATAAACAAAACTTTATCATATGTCGGCCTAGGTGCCGGTATGATTCATTGTCGGTGTAAACTGGATGCCGGTGTGAATGAACTTTGTGTAGTTGTCGGTGCCAGTATGCAAAGTTTGTTGCCGATATAATCAATAGAATCTTGTAGAACCCTATTACCAGTTGGTTTCCATCAATTACAACATCAACCATTCTCATCTGAGTGTGTAATGCCAACACGGTAAACGCGAAATCGGAAAAGATGCGAGCAGAAAAAGATGAATGGTAAACACAAAATTCACTAGAAAAGATTGGATGGTTGTAGACTATACAATCGTCATGCATGCCTATCCATGAGCCATGAACCATTGATTTGTCAAGCTAGCTGATGCATTTCACATAATGAAACGCCCTCAGCATAATAATGCATAGCAGCGAGAGCGACAAGCATTCAAGCGCTAGGGTTTCTGGCATAAATCTTGTTGCAGAACTGGAGGATGATGATGCAGATGATTAGGGGCTTGTGGCTTCCTAGGTTTCTTGCTTGGGTGGCTTTGTATTTGACCCTAGTAGTACGAAAAACTTCATGTGCTCTTCTTTTTGCATTTGGTTGGGGCTTTGTCTGTTGCCTCTAGTTGTGTGATGGATTTTTGTTGTTGGTAAGGTTGGAGTCTTGTTCTAGGGCTTTTCTATGCCTCTCGTCTTTGTTTTTGTTAGATTTGTTTCTAGGTCCCTTTGCTAGTCCTCAGTGGTTTTGGATCCCCTGCTATGTTCTTTGGTTGTTTCTTCTACTTAGTGTCGTTTAGGGGATCATGTCTATGGCTTTGCCTTTGCTCTGCTTGGGGTTTTTGTTGTGGTATCTTTGAGGCTTTCTACCTATTTGTCTTTTGTGGGATTTTCCCTATTGTTGGATGTGGGAGCTTTTGCTTTGGTCAATTGTTTTTAAATTGTTGTGTTGTTGGAAGTGGTTGAGTTCATGTTTTTTAAGAAGTTTTTCTTTGATGTTCTTGTCCCCTTCCCCTTCCTCTCACTTGGTTGGGAGTCTTATGCCTTAGTGATGGTCCTACTTAGTGTTGGAGCCGATTTTTCTTATGTCCCATGTTCCTATACTCATGTATGAGTTTTTTGGTGATCCTTGGGGTTTGTGATGTACTTGAGGCCTCCTCTCCCCTTTTTGGGGCTAACCTCTTGTCATTTTTGGCGAGGGTTTTCTCCTCTTTTTTCTTCTCTGGCCCCTATTGTGTCAGTGTGCTACTGCTAATTTTCAAGGGCACACTTAGGTTTTTTGTTTTCCCAGTTTTTGGTTAAGGGTTGTTTCTTGTTTTGAGGTTGTGGTTGGCCTGGTTGGAGCCCATTTTTCTTTGGTTTTGTTTATTGTCAAGTGAGCTTGCTCTGCTAGTCTTTTGGGTCATCTTTGTATGGCTCCTATGGAGGTGGAATCTTCTCCTTTTGAGGTGGAGTTCTTTCTTGTGGCTAAGGATTGGCTTTGGCTCTCTCTTTTCCTTTCATCCTCTTTTGTGTTTCCTATTGAGGTGGTGGTGTCCCTTATGGAGGTGGTGACTTGTTGTAGAGAGAGGTTGGAAGTTGTTTTATGGGGGCTTTGGTTGTCTTTGGTTATCTTTGGCTTCTTGGATGTGGGGATGGTTCATGCTTGGCTCTTCTTCCTAGTGGTGCATTCTTTTGTTGATCCTATGGAGTTGGGTTCCTCTTGTATTGAGGTAGAGGGGAGCTTTGCAGAAGAGGTTTGGAGTTTCTATTTCGAGGCCTTTGATATTTTTTGCAAGTTGGTTTTGGGTGCCATGTTAAAATCCAATGAGAAGGTTTGAGGATCCTATCAAAACCCTTTGTTCCTCTTCTTAATCCTAGTGGATTGAGAGGTTCATTTATCTCTTGATGTTAAGGTTATGGGAGCCTGACTAAAACCTATTGATAAGGTTAAGGGTGTCTATAACAACCCTTTGGAGGTTATGGGAGCCTTGTTAAAACCCATTGTTAATGTAAAGGGTGCTTGGAATCATTGTTTACTCATGTCTGAGTAGTCTAGCCTATTGGCTTTGGCCTTATGTTTTTATAGTCAGTTCATTCATGCTTTCCTTGTGTTGTATGGTTGTGGGATGGCTGCTAGTTGCATGTATAATATTTTATTGCAGCGTTCTTTTTGTGGATTTCAGATCCCATAAAATCTGAGGATTTTGGGTCCCTTCAAAACTTGTTGTATGGGGTTTCGAGTCCCTTCAAAACCTAATTTTTCCCTTAATCAATAACTATTATTCATTGAATAGTAATTTTCTTTTGTTTGTATTAAAATATAGTAAATATTTATCATATTTTTATGGATTAAAATTACTATTTGATTGTTGAATTGAATCATATTTAAAATAATTCTTATATTGAACACTTTTTATTTTTATTTAAATGTTTCAATTGATAAATTGTATATTTGAGTTTACTTTCTTTTATATAAAAAAATAGTGAAACAAAATTGTTATATCAAATTTCACTAATAGGGGCACTAGATAATATTCAAATCTTGCTATTTCTTTTACATTTTCATTTTTCTTGGAAGATCTTAAATATTTATTATTCTTCTAAGAGGAGACCTCTTTTCTTTTTTAACTTAATTGTCATAATCAAATAGGGATAATGATATGGGTTTAGTGATAATCAATTGCATTAGTTCATTGTATGTGGACTCTACTTTTCCTCATGTCAAGTACTTGCAACCAACACTTATGATGTAGAAAAATCAACCTTTTAGATGCCAAAGGCAATTGGAGTTTTTATAGGCTTGAGGCTTCTCAACCAATAGGAATTTATTGGGATGATAGTGGAAAAGTATGAGTGAATGTGTAATTTACACCTCATGGTTTATGAGATAAGTTGCCAAATCATCATCAAATTCTCATGTCATCCTATGTAATTGAGTAAATTATGTATTTTCCCCATGGATCTAGTACCTTAAATACTAGCTGGTACCATTTTGAAGATTAGAATTGTGGTAATTGCCCTCACATTTGTATCTACAATAAAAATGAATTTATCATGTGTAATGTGATAGTTCAAAAAATAGAACTAAAAATGGGGTGTGTGTACCGAGATGGTGTGCAAAAAAGTGGACACACTCCAATTTTTTTTTGAAAAAACAGCAATCGCATTCGCGGTTTTAAAATTTCAAACTACCCTGTACATGGTTAGGTTCATTGTGGCCGAGCTTAAAGGGCCAAAACTGCATATGAGGTCCTTTAGGAAATAAGAGTCCTTTAGGAACTAGGACCCCATACGTGGTCTTAGTTCCTAAAAGGCTGCATATGCGGTCCCTGCTAATAAATGGTTTTTTTTAACTGTTGACTGTAACTTTTCTACCTCACGGTTGAGAGAAAGTTTGAGCACGTTTTCCCCTCGAAACCAAACACGGGCTCTATTTCTTCACACCCAATCACCATGAAAAGAGGTTAGTTATGCATTTTATTTTTTCTTTCACATTTGATAAATTTTATTTACATTTTCAATTTAAATTTGTTGAGTTTGATTAGTTTTTTTAAATTTTTTGTTACCAATATCAAATTCTGAAAATCCAGAACCACAACAAGATGCACCTCAAAACTCGCAGCAAAATCCACAACAAAACCCATAGAAAAACCCTCAAGATACACCTCCAGCTCCTCTTTTAGACCTTACAACAGCTACACGAGAGGAATTGCTTAATCAGTTAGGGAAAAACACTGCTAAAATAACTAGACTAATTAATAGATTGAAAACATCTAAGCTTGAGCATCATTTATCCCTTGCCACTAGCCTAGAAACATTGGCTAGTGGTGCCACTACAGTTTTGAGTCAGATTACAAAATGGGGAAACTGTAGGGATAGGTGTCACACTTATTATGCCGATGGGTTATCATATGATTCAGTGAAAAATAAAAAAACATAAGTAAAGCACAAATATGTTCTCTTTTTGTTGATCCTCAAATTGGTGAGTCCTTACCTCTTAATGCAAAGAGGTTTCCCATACATTGGTGTACCAATTTGTAGATGAAGAATCTTTTTTGGAATAGGTGGTGGATGGTCTTTGATGAACCACAGGTTATAATAATTTTGCTCGGTTTCATTATTTTTTTTGAGAAAAGTATATTGTGATTTTTTCCTCAATGAGCAGCCTAATTATTTTGATATCAAAGAGTTTCATGGTAGAGGTGGCAACTCTACCCAAAATAGACCTAGAGCCCATAGGGTATTAGACCCGCAGAGTTGTCGCCCCCTAGCACCCAAACTCAAGGTGCATGTGACGGTCCCAATAGCCTTGAAAGAGTCAATGGAGCTACAAACTCTTCAGGCGGCCACAACATTGATTGATGTGATCATCCAACATGGGACACAATTAGTACACCCTCTTGGCCCGAACAATGACCCATTAGATCAGGCAGTTGGTGTTGGTCAACCCATTGAGCATGTGTGTCCCACTTGCTCAGGCATATGCACAGGGATGGATGTCGAGGCCAATGAAAATGGTTCCATGTCCCATCTATGTACGATTTGTGGGAGCAGATGTCAGACATGTACGACTGAGGATATAGCGTTGACAGATGAATTGGTGGACATGTTGTTTTCTAGTCAACCACAGACACGGGTGTGTTATTTTGAACTTAGAACATTTTATTTATTAGTCACTTAAAATTTGTACTTGTAAATGAATTTTCATTTATAGATTGATTTAAATAGATACCAACAATATGCATTTCAGGATGCAGCAACGAGTGTTAATACACCATCTGATATTCCTCCGCAGTTATTGTAGCTGCAACTTCGACGCCTAGGGTATAAATTTTGTAACATGTTAAAATAGAATAGTACTTTAAATTCAAAAACAATTATAAGATATACTAACTCTTTTTAATGCTTGACATTTTTTTGTTTTGTAGGTGTTGACAGGGGACCAAATGTCCCACATTGATGATGTCACGCTCCAAGAGATCGATTTTGGCCTACAAAGCTATGCGGTATCATATTTTGTACACCTTATTTTATGTATTATTTTGACGGAATGTGCAAGTCATTTAATTTTAGATTTGTTAAATTATGCTTAATATTATCTACTAATATCTATTGTGTTAATTTTGTTTGTTTTAGGGTACCCCCTCCATGTCTAGGCCTCGTCCTCAGCGAAAGAAATCCTCGATGACGCCTAAATGTGGGAAGAAGGTATTGAACACATTTTTAATTGTACAATTGTTTGAAAAGTTTGAAATTGTCTTAGTTGGAATTTGCAGATTGATTAGTGTTTTTTGTCTATTTTATATACAGCGCCCATTGGGCTTTGTAGATTTGTTGAATGCACCTAATACGCTCGAGGATCGAGAGAGGGTAGAGGTATGTATCTCTACTTTATTTTCTTTATTTTATGATTATATGCACGTGTACATGTGAAATTGTGATAAATTATAATCTTATCATTTTTCATACAGGAAATATCCATAACCGCTTCATCAATGGCGAGCCCTCCCCCGTGTATTGGAGAAGCATCTTAGGCTCCGGTACACTTTTGTTTTATATAATGCACTAATTGTATTTAACCTAAAATAATAATAATTATATTAATTGTATTTAATCTTTAATCATTTTTTGTATAGGTAATAGCCACAGTTCCTCCATCAATGGCGAGAACTCCTCATACTACTGGAGAAGCATCTAAGGCTTCGGTACACTTTTTTTCTTTATATTATATATTTTTATTGTTTTTGATCTATATATGTTAGTATATTCTATTAATTTTATTTAATCTACAATAGGCCCTTACGCGGTTCGGCCATAACTTGGAACTTTTCAATTTTGTGTTCAACAAAACTCCTAAGACTGACAAGGAGAAGATAAAGAAGACAATAGATCCTAGATTAGCAAATGAGGTAATATACATTTCAATTGTAAATAAATTATGGTTAAATGCATAGTTATGTTGATAATTGTGAACTATTTTCTGCAAAAGGATTCTAACTTGGCTTTTGAATTGTGGTTGTGCAGCCATCTACAAAGCCGCGTGCTACATCAAAGAGGCTCGATTTTGATGATCCGCCACAAGTATAGGATCATATAGTGTTATTGTAGTCATTGAATGCCCAATACATGTAGATATATTCTACATTTTTATTGTATATCAATTTGGACATGGCATACATGCCACATTTTTGTAGAACTTGTATTGAATTGGCATATATGCCTTTTTTGATATATATAAATGATATTCAATCCAATAAATATGTATTGTATTCATTATTGTGCATTTCGTTGATATTGATAGGCATATTTGATACATACAGAATTTGTTCATTATGTTGCTTACTGTGCATTTTGATATATATAAATGATTATTTATAAAGAATTTGTTCAGTGTATTTGGTGGCTACCATTTTATAAAGTTAAATGAATATTTGCCTGTGTAATCAACAATATGAATATAAACAACAAAAATAAATGATATAAAGCATTGCAAATGTGGAATATGATTTGATAAGCTTTGTAAAATATTGAATTAACCTTACAAAACTCCTTGTCTCAATCAAAATGAAATTCAATGGCAATGGTCAGATTTGATTCGTGGTAATGATCACTGGATGCTTTTGATTCCTTTCATAAAATTTTGGTTTTTGTCTTGCTTTCCATTTTTTTTTATCTAAATAAGGTGATTTGAGACCATTAATGATCATTTGAAGTCATTTGTGAAAGTTTGGGGTCATTTGGATAAAAGATGTAAAAATTTCTCAGTTGCTCAGTTGTTGTTGTAGTCACATAAATCTATCCACTTAATTAAATGAATATTTAGTATTTATTTGATTATTTAACCATCAATTCTTCATGCCTATTTTTCTTTCTTTGAAACGATGCGATAAAACCGCAAAGTCTCAAAGAGGGGCAAATGTAATCACATAAATTTGTCCACTTAATTAAATGAATAATTAGTATTTATTTGATTATTTAACCATCAATCAATAATTAATTAAATTAATATTTAATTAATTCATCTTAACACTCTTCTCCTATTAATTAAATAAATTATTCAATTTATTTGATTTAATTCACTTAACCAAATTCAGACCATTAATTAAATAAACAAATCATATTTGTTTAATTAAATATTATCTCACATTTAAATAATTTAAAATTTATTTAAATCGCCTTTATCCTCCACCCACTTGCATTTTTCTACAAATGCAAGTTGCACAACTATTTTAAATAAATAAATAATTTATTTAAAATCCTATTTATCCTCACCCACTTGAAACCTTTAATGGTTTCCCTTAAAGTCTTTGAACTTAATGGCTTCCTTCTAGAGTCTTCTCAAGCCTTTAATGGTTTCCCTTAAAGTCTTCAAACTTAATGGCTTCCTTCTAGAGTCTTCTTAAGCCTTTAATGGTTTCCCTTAAAGTCTTCAAACTTAATGGCTTCCTTCTAGAGTCTTCTCAAGCCTTTAATGGTTCCCCTCAAAGTCTTCAAGCATTTAAATGCTTTATCTTCCTTTTTCTCATGTAAATAAATTAAGATTTATTTAAATCCAAATTCACATTCACATTTAAATAAATTAATATTTATTTAAATATCTATCCAAATGCAAATTACACCATTTAATTGAAATAAATGATTTTATTTTAATTGAAAATCCCAAAATTCCTCCCACTTGCATTCTCCTACAAAATCCACTTGCATGCCTAAATCCCTTCTAGATTCTTCTAACTCCTTCTAATTAGCTTAATCCTATCCTAATTATTGTCACATTCCTAAGCAATTTGAAGTCACTTCTCAAAGACTTCAAAGTCTTTGAAAAGCATTTAATGCTTTGTGTGTTCAACAATTTAACCTCCAAAATCTTCAATAACCATTAAAGGCTTTATGTCTTCAAATGGTTAACCTCTAAATTCTTCCAAACCTTTAAAGGCTCTTACATAACCATTTATGGTTAACTCACCTTTTACCTTTGGTTAGAGACTTTCCTCTAACTTAACCATCATTTTGACTCATGGGTCTCTTCAAAGCATTTATTTCTTTGACTAAGGTAACCATTTAACCCTTGCACATTCATTTATCCCTTGGATAAAAGGAATATCCATTAACCTAACCCTAACCCAACTACCTAGGATAACCATCATGTCCTCTCAAGCATTTAATTCTCCTTATCTCTCCTCTCAAGCCTCCTCATGGTGACACTTGTCAACATGGGATTGGGTTGAAAGTCTCACATGGATTGAATATCTTTCAATCCTAACCCTTGTTAAGATTGCTCAATCTTAACCCTTCATTTCCTAATTTCTTCTATAAATAGAACCTTTCTCCTCAAGCAAAGAAGGACGCATTAGAGTATTGTTGTTATACTAGTATTAGCATAGAGCTTTTTCATAGCATCACTATCTACACTTGCATAGCATTTGCTTATCATATTCAACCATCTTGAATCTCCATATGGCATACATGGCTAGTGCTAAAAGTTGAGAGCTACACTCATGTGGAACTTGGAGAGGAGAGGAACAAGGGAGGAGCAACTATGAGGATCTTGATTAGCATTTGGAGGAGTATAGTTTATCTATTCTATGTTTGTATGATTTTTATTTCATGTTTAATATCTCTCTTGATATGTCTATTTAGGATAATCTTTTGTTGCTAACACTAACGTTTGTTTCTTGTGCTCTTGTGTGTGTTGCCATCAAACAAATTTTCTAATCCTTTTTGCAGAGCATCATTTGGTGAACCCGATGTGAATCAAAGAGCAATCATTTTGAAGACTACTAACTTTTAAATGTTTTAATTGACACACAGGTCATTCTCTTGCGCTTTTGTTCTTAGTTTAGCACCTTTGCAAATTGATACTTTAGCGCTATTGTCTATACTGTTGCTCTTTCGTGTTAAATAACACTTCTGTTTTCACACAAAGTAGAGTTACTGTAACAGAGTTGTAAGAAAATTCCTTGTAACCGAAAACCAAAATTTTTAGGCTTGTAGAAGCTCACCAAAACATGCGGATTTTTCTAACTAATTATCTTTTGTGCAGGTTTTAACTAACCCCTACAATAGGATTTTTTTTAGCAATTTTAGCTTAGGAAATAAATTTGTTCATATTACTAACTTTTTCTTTCAAGTTAGGATAAAATAAATTCATTTTCCTTTTGGGTTAAAATCAACTACACTTTCATTTGGAGTTTTAAAAAGAACCACATCTTTTGTTTAGAGCTCTAAAAAGAATCACACTTGTTCAAAGTTAAAAAGAATCACAAAAAACAAACACACAAAATTATTTTTTGCAAAGTTAGGAACAAATTCTTTTGGTGCTTAAAATCAACAAGGCAAATTTAATTTCTTGCATCAAACTAAAATTCACAATCAACACTTCATTTTGTGCAAGTTAAAAAGAATCCCCAATTTGTCAAAGTTGTTCTCAAATTGATTTACTTCAAGCAAAATGTGCTCTTAATTCAGTTGACCAGGATTTCCAATTCCTAGATTACAACACATTTTGCTATTGAAGGATAAAAAGAACACCATGATTGTTGGAGCAACATCTCCAATTAGATAGAACATCATTGCAATGACAAGTTAAAAAGAACAAGTGCATTTCGTGTTTGGCACACTTGTGCAAAAAATGTTTGTCAAGTTGTCCTACTTCTAACACACACTCTCCTCTCCCTTGGCTTTCATGGTCCTAGGTACAAGAGAAAAGTGTTAGTAACACTCAATTTTTATCCTTTTAAGAGAGGCCTTCCAAGAGATCGATCACTCTTGGGAACGACCTCATGCGGTAAATCCTTCGAGCCACTATAGAAATCAGGTGAGAGAGAAAGTTGTAGCCTTAGGTATAGTTCTTCCTATAGTGTAACTTGGCGAAAGGACAAATGGGCCCCATCACAAGTTACAAGGCTCTTAAGTGAGTCACTGCAGAATGAACTTATGTCCAACAACATAAAAAATTACTAAACACCTTTAAGTAGCAGCCCACCCACTCTATTGATTAAGGATATTTGTGATAAATTTAGTGCAAGATCATAGAAGGTTTTGCTCCCAAGACACTCACCATACATATTTCCTTGAGTAGAAACATAGCTTTTTGAAAGATTACTTGTAGCCCGATAAAAGTGGTGACTCCCCCATCATAGGGATCATCTATTTGTTATGCTCGTGCAAGACTTAGTATATCACATCCTTACCTGCCATGGCGGGATTCATAAGGAATGTAGTACCAAAGTCGAAGAAATATTAAGATGTGGGCTGAACTTATCGCAACTAGCCATTTGACCTTAGGGATAAAGAGTGTTTGAAGTATTTTTGTTTTGAGTCAAGACCAGTGCAAATTAAGCCAACTTCAGGCTTTGGAAAACACCTAAAATATATTTAAAGAAAAGGGTCATAAAAAGTCCAAGGATTGGGTTGATCTAGACCCATACTTATTTGTGCCCTTTTGAGGCAACATTCTTGTGTTTGTGTGCTTGCTTTGTTTTCTTGTCAAAGAAAAATCAAAAATCAATTCCAAAACAAGTATTCATCCAACACAAACATTTTCAAAAACAAAAGATCGAAAAACCAAGAGCAACAACAAAAGTGTCTAATTATATGACCATTCTTCACATCTTGAGAAAGCAGAATCTTCATCAACACATAAACTTGAAAAAAAGACCATTGAGCTCAAAGGCTCTTATCAAAAGGAGAAAATTATTCTATCTTAATAGACAAATCTTTGTCTCTCATAGACCCTTCCTACGTCGCATGCATCTATATATTCAAGGAAAATCAAACGAGTTTGATCAAGAGTCATTAAATTGCAGAGCTTTTACTCAATATCAAGCTTTGAGTTATCACAAAAACAAAGGAGGCAAGATCAACCCTGACTTCTTTCCAGACGTTTGTATCACATATAACATAGCTCGGGAAGAACCACCAACCCCCGAGAGGGAAGAAGAAGAGTTTGTTCCTTATGTAACATGAAGTTTCTATTGAAGTTAAACATTTCATCCATAATCCCATTTGCACACCATCAATCCATTTCAACTCTCAAAACATCAAGAGGTTTTTATCCTAAGTTCTCTTTAGATATTGCTTGAATCAAACATAATACATCACTTTTTAGAGTATCTCTACATCTAGGATAAACTCATCCTAAGAGACATTTCTATGCAGGTTAAAACTAGTCTATGAGTGCAATCCTCTCATTACTAGGTAGTTGAGTCTGTAATACATCTCAGATTTCTCTAAACCTTATGACATCAAACTTTGTCAATCAAACACAACAAGCAATTCAAGAAAGAACTTTGGTACCATCTACCTTTAGTGCTAGAGATTCACATGCGAAACACTTCACCAAACATCAATCTTTCATTTCATCACCAACTCATCATCATTTTCCTCAAACTTCAACAAAAACTTATAAACAAAATGGCTCATACCAGATCAAGATCTAGACAACAAGAAATTGAAGAGGAAGAGGAAGAAAATTTCAATGAGTTCCAAGAAGCCCTAGGAGGAAATATAAATGATGAAAATCCAGGCACTCCTACTCTGGCAGCAATAGAAAGGGCACAACACAACCCTCTCTTTAATAGACTTTTTGATGAAATACTCAGGAGCAACGTCGATGCTCACTTTTTAAGACTTGCTCAAGAGGGGGCTAAACTACCCTTTGACTTTGATGTTGCACAACTAAGATAAGCATTAGAATGCCAAAGTCGTAATGAGGATGAAAGAGGTCGAGAACATATCAGATACAACCTTCATCAAGGTAATCCCTCACCTCCTCCTCCTCCAAATGAAATATAAATGTTGCGGCAACAAGTTGAGAATCTCGCCCAACAACTTCATAGTGGTGTGAAAACTAATTAGTTTTCACTTAATGACAGTTGTCCCTATCCTTTTGATAGGAATCTTCAAATGCCACCTTTTCCGCGAGGGTTTGAAACACCCAAGTTTGAAAAGTACCGAGGAAAAGGAGATCCTCGTAATCATGTTAGAGAATTCCATTCAGCTTGCCTCGAAGTGGCATATGAGGATACACACCTAATGCGACTTTTTCCCCAAAGCTTGGGAGGAACAGCCACATCATGGTTTTCCCGATTACCAAGTGGCATTAGGACATTTGAAGAACTCATCCAAAAATTCCTAGCACATTACTCACACAATATTGAGAGTGATATCACAACGGCTGATCTATGTAACACTAAACAAAAACCAGGTGAGCTATTTTTCAGTCTTTTTGCAACCATGGCGTCAAATGTCTATTAGACGTTCTCTTCGGTTACCTGAACAAGAACTAGTGGAAATATTTATTTCCAACTTAAATGACGAAATGGAATTTCACCTAGACGTAAAAGACACAGACTCTTTCAATGACATGATCACAAAAGGCTTAAAATGTGAGCGGGCTCTCATCAAAAAAGGGCTTATCAAAATATATAATGAACCAAAGGATGGCCCTCGCTCATGCTTCAATAGTGACAAGCCTAACTTTTGGAACAAAAATAAAAATGTCATCAATGACGAGGTTGTGGATGCACGAACTATCAAAAATGCACAACCTATGGTCCGATTTGCAGGACAAAACCCCCCACCCAAGAATAACACAGTTGCTCCTCTAAATCAAGGCCACAACACATCTCAAGAAGAACCTAGACAGTGTCAACAAAATTTTAAACCGAAGCGAACATACACTCCCTTAGGGGAACCCATCAAAACAGTGTTACGCCAATTGGTTTCTCAAAATATGGTGACCTTACCCAAAACATCAAATTACGAACCTCAAGTCAAACCTTCATGGTGGAGGGATACTGAACATTGAGATTTCCATCAAGGAAAAGGGCATAAGACAAGCAATTGTCACAGATTGAAAGATCTTATTCAAGATCTTATTGACCGAGGTGATATCGAATTCGAAGGACACGACCCAAAGACAACAAACAATGATCATCTAATGTTCAAAAATCCAATTCCATCACAAGATCAAAGAGGTCCTTCCACTTCAGGGAGAAACACAGATACCACTGATTATATGCGAGCTGCATATAATTACATTGTGAATCACCTATATGATGCCAGTGAACAAATTGCAACTATAACCATCAAAAATCCCAGCTCCACTTGCAATGTTGTTACACGTTGCAACAAGATTACCATAAAAGCAGCTCCACAAGGCACCCCATCTATCCCAAAGCAGTATAACCTTGTGGAACAATTAGATAAAATGCTTGCACTGATATCTATCTTAGAGCTATTGTGCCTATCCCCATCTCATAAAACAATCTTGGATCAAGCTCTCCAAGAGGCGTCAGTCCCTGCAAACTTAAATACAAATCAGTTCCAAGCCATGGTCAGAAATCTAGGTCATCACCTTGTCTCACTTTCTCTGAAAGTGACAACACATCCTTCCAGCAACCTCACAATGCCTCACTCCACATTAAAAGGTTTATCAACCAACATAGGATCAAGTGAGTCTTGATCGATAATGGAGCAGGCTTGAATATTTGTACACTACAATTAGTCATTGCATTGAGATATGCAATTGAATCAGTGGATCCCCGCAAGAAGATCACAATCAAAGCTTATGATGATGCAAAGCATTCATCAAAAGGAGTTGTTGTACTACCAATTTGAGTGGGCCCCGTGGTGAAACACATCATATGTTAGGTTTTGGACCTTCCTCTGCCATACAATTTGTTGTTGGGAAGACCTTGGATACATGCCATGCAAGTTGTCCCATCCACTTACCATCAGTGTATCAAGTTCCCACATAATGGTGTAGAAATCACAATCCTGGGAGATGCAAATCCCTTTGCATATTGTCATAATATAAGTCATCAACCAAAGATTACCATTCCCAAAAAGAGAGAAGCCATCTCCTCCACCTCATATGTAAGTCCAGCCTCTCTTTCCAGTTTAAACACCACTATACCCAAGCAAGAGAAGCTCAAAATGAAAATAGCAGAAGAAGGTCCTGGAGAGTACAATCTAAGCCAGCTCTTTTGTGTTGGACAAATACCCACTTCTCCTAGAACACATGGCAAACCTCAATAGGTACTTCAAACACCACTAGTCAAACCAGCATGTACTTTGACACCTTTTATCCTTGGAAAAAGTCAAGAAGAGGAAACTAGGAATGAAGACTTAGCAGAATGGATCTATAAGGATCCTATCACCACAAACATCCCACAAGATAAGCTTCCCATGGATCAATATGGAAAGGGCCTTCTCATTATGCAAAGAATGGGTTATGATGGTCAGAGTGCTTTGGGACCTTGCAAGCAAGGACGACATGAACCGCTGTAGCTAGAATTAAAGCCCAAAGATAACACAGGACTAGGCTTTCAAAAGGAGATCTTTCCTAAACTCAGATTCAAAGGGAAACCCAACAAACCACTATATCAGCCTATTACAAAGAAGTGACCTTTGGTTATATTAGCAGCACCACGTACCACACCAACTGCTCCATTAAGGCTAAAAATCCCAGCAAAACCATCTACAACACCCTTCATCCCACTAATCAAACTAGCAATCCCATTAGCAGTAGCAATAACATCAATAACACCATTAGTAACAACAACTATATCAAAACCCACAACAGTATCTATGACACCAGCAGTTCCAGCAGAAGCAGCAGAGTCAACACTACCAATACTCCCCGTATCGGATTCATTGATCCCCATAATCCTTCCTGCAGCACCAATCATTTCATCTACAAAACCGATCACACCTGCAGTGTTTAACTCAAAGGACATCCTAGTATGGTATAGTAATCGGATACTGGAATGCAACTCAGAGACTGACTCACATGAGTGGGAATTTGATTCCGTCCAGCTTAATACTTCAGATGAGGAAGACACATCACTACCTCCACCTCGCAAAGACATCCCTGCTTACGGAGAAGCACAGATTAAGACCTCTTGGGTTCTTGAGCTGGAAACTTCTTCCACAGACCCTACGTCACATCCTACACCTGATTCTGACAGGGAGAGTACCATCAATGACCTTCACCACAACATCTTAACCCTCACTGACACATCTCACGAACTTAACCTAATCAATGAGGTAATGCCCATTATCCATCCTAAACTCATTGAATGGAACCAACCTAATCCCCCATGTCTTGACCATTTCCAAAATGATGAGGTGATCATTGACTTTTTGGAACTATGAGATAACATATCAAGCGGGGATCACAAAGTTGGATTCGCCATTGAACTTAATAGCACAACATACTTTGGGGTAGATGCCAAACCTTTTAGCTGCAAAAATATAACAATAAAACATGGATCTTCCAGTGAAAACCACACTGTGGCATTGTTTGATCCCACAAAAGTAAAAAGAAAGAGCATATCCAATGGTGAAAACCTCTTTGAGGCATTGGAGGATGAAAGGTTTGACATTCTCCCTTCTAGTACACAACAGGAATGATCAACAATTCTCATCGAGGAAACAAAAGAATACAACGTGGGGACTCTTGAAACTCCTCACCACATACATCTGGAATCTCTTTTAACTCCAGAGGAACAACCTAAGTTTGTAGAATTCTTCCAAAAGTGCCAGATTAACTTTGCATGGTCATATGCAGACATGCCTGGGCTTGATCCTAATTTAGTCATGCATCATCTCACCATCGCAGCAGGAGCCAAACCTGTCAAGTAGAAGCTTCGCAAGATGCATCCTCAGATTGCAGTACTAGTCAAAGCAGAACTTAAGAAACTCCTAGATGTTGGTTTTATTAGACCATTTGATTATGCAGATTGAATATCCAATATTTTTCCTGTCAGCAAACCAAATGGGGGCATCCGTATCTGTACCACCTTCAGAGATCTGAACAAAGCATGTCCTAAAGATGACTTCCCCCTACCAAACATTGACATAATAGTGGACCTAACAATAGCACATTCCATGCTTTCTCTCATGGATGGATTTTCAGGGTACAACCAGATAAAGATCGCACTTGAGGATCAACATAAGATGGCCTTCACATGTCCATGGGGCACATTCTGCTAGAATGTCATTCCTTTTGTTCTAAAGAATGTAGGAGCAACCTATCAAAGAGAAAATCACTATTGGCAAAATCACTAACAAGAGAAGGTCATCTAGAAATATTAGAGCAAATCTTTGATAGACTGGAACAATATCATGTTCGACTCAACCCAAAGAAATGTGTCTTTGGAGTAACCTCAGGAAAACTTCTAGGATACATTGTCTCAAGCAAAGGCATTTTGGTCGATCCTACAAAGGTCAAAGAAATCATGGACATGCCACCACCAAAGAACATCAGTTAGCTAAGGACATTACAAGGACGCCTTTAGTCCATCTGAATATTCATTGCACAACTGGCAGATAAGTGTCACCCATTTACACACTTGTTACACAAAAATATCTGCTTTCAGTGGGATGCTAGATGCCAGCAAGCATTCCAGATGCTTAAAGATTATCTCATGAATACGCCATTATTGATCCCACCAGATCCCAGTAAGCCTCTATTGCTTTATATTTCAACAACAAGTACAACATTGGCTATACTATTGGCACAACACAATGTAGCAGGGAAAGAGTGTGTTGTTTACTACATCTCTCGCACATTGGTTGGCTATGAACTCAATTACACCCCTATTGAGTGAGCTTGCCTCATAGTAATCTTGGCAACCACTAAACTAAGGCACTATCTATTGACACATAAAGTACAACTCATTGCAAAGATCGATCCACTAAAGTACTTACTCAGCAAAGCAGCATTGACTGACCGTTTGGCCAAATGGGTGATGATTCTTAGTGAATTTGACATCGAGTATGTGGACTGTAAGGCTATCAAAGGATAAGTTATTGCAGATCAGTTGGTTGATGCACCACTCATAGGTGATCATCCTCTCATTTCCAATTTTCCAGATGAAGAGATATTTATGATCACAATAGCACAACCATGGAAACTATACTTTGATGGTTCATACACTAGGCATGGCTCGGGGGCAGGCATTCTATTTATCACACCTCAAGGTGACATCATCCCGAAGTCTTACAGGCTCACATTTCCATGCACAAACAACATAGCTGAATATGAAGCCTTGATCGTAGGACTCAGGCTAGCCATACAATGGAAGTTACAAGAACTACAAGTATATGGCGACTCCCAACTGGTCATTCGACAAGCAACCGATGAATATCAGACCAAGGATGACAAACTCATGCCATACAAGAAAATGGTGGACAATCTAAAGGCATCATTTACTACTATCACCTTTGAGCAGATACCTAGAGATCAAAATCGAGTTGCTGACGCTATGGCTACTATTGCATCTCTCCTAGATCTTCCGCAAAATTCAACATGCTATGAGTTCTTGGTCAAATAGCTTTGGATTCCCACTTATGATATCCCCGAATCCGAGATGATATGTCACCTTATCGGTTCTGAATCCCCATGGCAATGTTAGTTCTACACCTACCTTCACGATCACACCCTTCCTCCTAACCAATCGAATAACCAACATAAAATCTTCATTCGCCAAACCGTTCGATATATCATTATTGCTGAAACCCTGTACCGATGCAATCTTGATGGTACTCTCCTTTGATGTCTAGAACAAGATAAGATAACAAAGGCCTTGAAAGAGGTACATTAAAGAATTTGTGGGACTCACTTAAGTGGCCCGTCACTAGGCAAGAAGATCATATGAGCTGGATACTATTGGCCATCCATGAAAAAAGACTCCTACTACTTTGTCAGAAAGTGCAAGAAATGCCAAGTTCATGGAGACCTGATACATGCACTAGGATAGGAACTGCAACCAATCACAACACCATGGCCTTTTTGTCAATGGGGACTTGATCTTGTGGGTAAAATCCATCCATCTTCATCCAATGACCACAAGTTCATCATTACTGCCACTGAATACTTCACAAAGTGGATCAAAACTGTTCCACTTACTCAAGTTATCAGCAAGCAGATTGCCTCATTCATCCTTAATTACATCATCTGCCGGTATGGTGTACCTATGTCCATAATCACAGATAACGGTCTTCCATTCAAGAATCAAGATGTCTATGAACTCTGTGAGAAGTTTCACATCCAACACCGCTTTTCCACTCCCTATTACCCACAAGGCAATGGTCAGGCTGAAGCATCAAATAAGAACATATTGAGAATCCTCAAGAAGATAGTCAATGATGCAGGTCATGATTGGCATGTTCAATTAAATCCAGCACTATGGGAGTATCGAACTAGTATTCGACCCCTACAGGCACAACTCCTTACTCACTGGTCTATGGTGCAAAAGCCATCCTTCCCATCGAGGTTGAGATACCATCTCTATGGGTTTCCTTGCATAATCTGATAGATGATGAAGCATACAAAGTATCACATCTTCAAGACTTGGAACTACTTGATGAGAAACGACAAGCTGCATACAATAACCTCAAGGCCTATCAGCGGTGTATGAGCAGAAGCTATAATCATCGAGTTAGACCTTGTACATTCGAGGTAGGTGATTTTGTTCTTCGAGAAAATTCTCATAACCAACCCAATTGAGAACATTAGGGAAAGTTTGAATCAAATTGGCTGGGTCTATATGTTATTACTATTGTATTTAGGTCTGGGGCATATCAGTTGGCTACTTCAAAAGGAGAACCGCTAGCAAATCCAATCAACAACATGCACCTCAAACGGTTTTATACATAAGCTGTATAGAGCATCAAACTCCCATACATACCGAAAAAATACCAAAAACATTTAGAAAAATGTCCTAAAGAAAATACAAAAACATCAAAATAGTAAAGAAAAATCATACATCCAAACGGTGAACAACCACTCCGGTGGCACCTTGGGTAAGTGCGATGGTGAAAACCTGGAAAACAGGCACCACTCATAAATGCTATGGCTCCATTGTCTTCCAGGCTTGTTGCGATCACATTCATTACATACACACATCCATCCACCCAAACCATGGCTTGTTATTGATCTGCAATCAAGGATAGTACTTCACGCGTCTCACATCCCACTTTTTCATAGTCATGTCTAAATTGGGGGCAATGCCCTTAATCTTTTTGATGGAAGTGGATTATACATTATTTGTGATTCATTGAGCTCTTCATTCAAAACTATCTCACAAAATCCAAAAATATTGGAAAACTATCTCACAAAATACCAAAAACATTGGAAAACAATCATCAAAATCCAAAAACATTGGAAAACTATCTCACAAAATCCAAAAACATTTCAAAAACATCAAAATCAATCAAAAAAATGGCAATACCTTGTACATACATTTTTCAAAGCAGATACCAAACAAACATTGTGACCTACTCAAAACAATAACCACTTATCACATCAACCCAACAATCAACATCGACGCAAAAACTGTCTTCACAAGGATGCATCCTTCCTTACCAAAACAAAGACAAGATCACATTTTCTCTGACAAGAAATTTATGTTTAAAGCTATCAAGTACTTGGTTCAATTTGTGGGTTATTTATTTATATCAGGTTCCTATGCTACTCCGGGATATCCACAAGTGATTAGAGTGGTCGAGATGGTTCCTAAGCATTGTTTGTATGTCTTCTGTGAATTATTCCAATGACATTCTAGGGCATGTACTAATGGTGTCTACATGAGAAGCTCACTAAGCTATGTGATCATATGCAAAATACAGGCATGGATCACTATGGCTTGCTGACTACAGCATATACCTGGACCATATGAACATGAACCACTATCGAGGGTCCATATTCTTTATTCTTTATATATGTTATTTGCTTACAGGTACAATGCTCCATCTTTGGTTCCTACTGCCTCATCCACGCTCGATACTGATTTGTCTCTTACTATGGTATGAACTTGTCTCAGGATATGATCGACAAAAGATCAAGGAGGATGTTCCAAGTCATGCATGAAAAGAGATAATCCTTGTCTGTTTCACAAGCAATACTCAGGTCAACTTGATCCATTATATCAAGTTGCTTGTATTAACTTGCTATATCAAAATCCATGTAAGGAATACTCAGGTCATCTTGAATCATTATGTCAAGTTGCTTGTATTTTCTTACAACATTTTAAAGCTCAATGATGAAAAATAAAGCACCATGGATCGTCATTTCACCTCATCTATATATATCGCATTCCATTGCATTCCATCCATCCATACATTCATAAATAGTTGCATATCATTCATACATAGTAATGACAATGGGTGCATACTCTATTTTCCTCTTCTTCCATAGGAATGAGTCATAGGTCCTCCATTTCTTCTATCTAACATCGAACCCCACCCTCACCCTCCCCATCTTGGTAATCAACATCACATACCCTACATCGTTCCCCATCAACCCAATCAAGCAAGTTACTCTATTTGCACAGGTACATCGACTCACGCACACCTAGACTATCAACAGATACTCTAATCAAGTATCTTCGGGTCTTAACAGGTAATCGATTATGGCACACCTAGACTACAACAGGCATTTATCATAATGACCTAGTCTCAACGGGGCTGCTATGATTCACCACAATCATCCATCCCACGCACATACTATCAATTGATCAAGCAATCAAACACAATCCAATGGACAATTACATCAATTGTCTAAGTCTCAACGAGTATTTTGCTTCAGATACCTTGACTTCATCGAGAAATTACATCAATTTTCTAAGTCACCAATAGGTCACTTTGATTCACTTACTCAGACTTTATCCTGTCCAAGCAAACAACTGACATCAACTGTCACGCTTTGACTCGACCAGGGCAAATTTAACCAATTGCACTAGATTGTCTAACCATTTTGATCAATTATATAGCATCAATCAAAAGCACAACACCACATTTGCACTGTATCTCTTGCATAACCTACAGGTACTCACTGGCTTGCCATTTCTCCGTATTCACTCTGTTTTCTTCCATTCTTTCACCGTTATTGCTAATTTCTTTTATTCTACCTCCCCTCCACTTCTCATTCTTTTTCGAGAGATCGCCCGATTCTTCAAAAAAAATTTGGCCCATCTCTCGAGGGGGCATACCACCCACTAAATTAACATTTATGGGGCATATTTCTTCACACCTATTTTTCTTTGTTTGAAATGATGCAATAAAACCGCACCGTCTCAAAGAGGGGCAAATGTAGTCACATAAAATTGTCCACTTAATTAAATGAATATTTAGTATTTATTTGATTATTTAACCATCAATTCTTCACACCTATTTTTCTTTCTTTGAAACGACGCAATAAAACCGCACCGTCTCAAAGAGGGGCAAATGTAGTCACATAAATTTGTCCACTTAATTAAATAAATATTTAGTATTTTTTTTATTATTTAACCATCAATCAATAATTAATTAAATTAATATTTAATTAATTCATCTTAACCCTCTTCTCCTATTAATTAAATAAATTATTCAATTTATTTGATTTAGTTCACTTAACCAAATTAAGACCATTAATTAAATAAATAAATCATATTTGTTTAATTAAATCTTATCTCACATTTAAATAAATTAACATTTATTTAAATCACCTTTATCCTCCACCCACTTACATTTTCCTACAAATGCAAGTTGCACAACTATTTTAAATAAATAAATTATTTATTTAAAATCCTATTTATCCTCACCCACTTGAAACCTTTAATGGTTTCTCTTAAAGTCTTCAAACTTAATGGCTTCCTTCTAGACTCTTCTCAAGTCTTTAATGGTTTCCCTGAAAGTCTTCAAACTCAATGGCTTCCTTCTAGAGTCTTCTTAAGCCTTTAAAGGTTCCCCTTAAAGTCTTCAAACTTAATGGCTTCCTTCTAGAGTCTTCTTAAGCCTTTAATAGTTTCCCTTAATGTCTTCAAACTTAATGGCTTCCTTCTAGAGTTTTCTCAAGCCTTTAATGGTTTCCCTCAAAGTCTTCAAGCATTTAAATGTTTTATCTTCCTTTTTCTCATGTAAATAAATTAAGATTTATTTAAATCCAAAATTCACATTCACATTTAAATAAATTAATATTTATTTAACTATCTATCCAAATGCAAATTACACCATTTAATTGAAATAAATAATTTTTTACTAATTGAAAATCCCAAAATTCCTCCCACTTGCATTCTCCTACAAAATCCACTTGCATGCCTAAATCCCTTCTAGATTCTTCTAACTCCTTCTAATTAGCTTAATCCTACCCTAATTATTGTCACATTCCTAAGCAACTTGAAGTCACTTCTCAAAGACTTCAAAGTCTTTGAAAAGCATTTAATGCTTTGTGTGTTCAACAATTTAACCTCCAAAATCTTCAATAACCATTAAAGGCTTTATGTCTTCAAATGGTTAACCTCTAAAGTCTTCCAAACCATTAAAGGCTCTTACATAACCATTTATGGTTAACTCACCTTTTACCTTTGGTTAGAGACTTTCCTCTAACTTAAGCATCCTTTTAACTCATGGGTCTCTTCAAAACATTTATTTCTTTGACTAAGGTAACCATTTAACCCTTGCACATTCATTTATCCCTTGGATTTAAGGAATATCCATTAATCTAACCCTAACCCAACTACCTAGGATAACCATCATGTCCTCTCAAGCATTTAATTCTCCTTATCTCTCCTCTCAAGCCTCCTCATGGTGACACTTGTCAACATGGGATTGGGTTGAAAGTCTCACATGGATTGAATATCTTTCAATCCTAACCTTTGTTAAGATTGCTCAATCTTAACCCTTCATTTCCCAATTTCTTCTATAAGTAGAACCCTTCTCCTCAAGCAAAGAAGGAAGCATTAGAGTATTTTTGTTACACTGGTATTATCATAGAGCTTTTTCATAGCATCACTATCTACACTTTCATAGCATTTTCTCATCATATTCAACCATCTTGAATCTCCATATGGCATCCATGGCTAGTTCTAAAAGTTGAGAGCTACACTCATGTGGAACTTGGAGAGGAGAGGAACAAGGGAGGAGCAACTATGAGCATCTTGATTAGCATTTGGAGGAGTATAGTTTATCTATTCTTTGTTTGTATGCTTTCTATTTCATGCTTAATATCTCTCTTGATATGCCTATTTAGGATAATCTTTTGTTGCTAACACTAACGTTTTTTTCTTGTGCTCTTGTGTGTGTTGCCATCAAACAAATTTTCTAATCCTTTTTGCAGAGCATCAGTTGTCAAATTTGTCAAACTTGTCAAAGTTGTCAATGTTGTGAAAGTTTCATCATGGGCACAAATCAACATCACAAGCACGTCTGGGTGGCCATGTTTACTCTAGGCATTCTCCTATTATTCCTCTCAATGCACCAGAATGTCGAGAGCCATACCCTACCGACGCGATCTCTCAAGTGTCGTGAGTCCAAAAAATTATCAAACTTTGACTGATAGTTTCTCGCAATCTAGGATTCATATGATTGATCCATTTGAACCTATAGGGTCATGAGGCTTTTCTACAATAACCTATCTTGGTTTCTGATGACTCAGAGCCATTTTCAAATGGTAGCATTTTTTCACTTGTTGCAAAAACTGTTAGTGGCATGCAATGCAAAGTTGCAAGATAGGATAGATTTGATTTTGTTCATCGTCGGTACAAACCAACATCATGATCATGTCTGGGTGGTTAGGTTTATGCTAGGCATTCTCCTATTGTGCCTCTCAATGCGTCGAAACATCGAGATCCATACCCTAGCGACATGATCTCTCAAGTGCACTGAGTTGAAAAAATGCATATGATCGATCCGTTTGAACCTATAGGGTCACGTGAGGTTCATCTACAATGACCTATCTCAGTTATCTTTGGCATTTAAATATGTGCAAATCATCTCATGGGATTTTATACAAAATTTGGCATTTAAATATGTGTGAATTAGTTCATCGCCATTTAATAATACAAAATTTGGCATCTAAATATGTGCGAATCAGCTCATCACCATTTAATTATACAAAATTTGGCATCTAAATGTGTACAAATCAGCTCATGGCCATTTAAATATATAAAATTATGCCCCTAAATATGTACAAATTAGCTCATGGGCATTTATATATACAAAAAATGAATATAGAACTATTCGTCGATGATATATACAAAATTCTCAAAATCATTCTACCCTGAACCGTATAATCAATCAAGTGAGCCTTTTAGATTGGCTCTAACCTATTTTGTGTCAAGTATTGCCTTTTCCATAACATCTTGTTATGAGGTCTACCACGATACTTAATCAAATGAATATTTGTTGCAACAACAAGATTGGAGAAATGAAGAATATGTCTGTGTGTTTCAAAGTCCTCTAACAACCAAACATCAGAATTCTTGATAGGGTATCTGCTAAGGCATGTGCTTGTCACGACAATAGACCCTACTAGATACTCAATACCCTCTCCATCAATGGTTGTGGTTGTCAATTTTCTCTTAGGCTCAATACAATGACACAAAAAGTAATTTGTTCCTTCTTCATTATTGTCTTCCGCAACAACTACATACACATGACCTACATATTATAGAATGATAATAAATACCAAAAATAATATTTGATGTAACAAAATGAGCCAAAAAAAATTCTTGCAATAAAATTTACCCAAAAAATCACCTGGTTCCACTAGGTCTGATACATGATCAAAATCAACTGATGCTTCCATGTGGTTCAACTATGCAGTGCTTTGGTAATTTGATGGGTATCAATGGGAAGCAACGGTCTACAAGAACATTTGTCAACCCACTCTTGTGATTCACATTCTTCCCATAAAAAATACATACATGAAGAGAAAAAACATACAATCTGTCTAGTATAAATTACCGCTGAACTTGCATTTGAACTTCGAAATGAGTGCATGTCACTAGATCTTGCAACTATACAACAATCTTGATAGTTTTCAATGTCAGATTCAGTGACCAACCAAAAATATCTATGAACCATTGACGTAGCTACATTACCTCATCCCATTGTAGAGTTAACACCATCGCACGATTGTTGTTGCATCTGTCAACTCAACACCACCTTCATACTTCAATTTTCCTCTAGCTAGGGCTCTTTTTATGCATGCTCCTGCACCATCATGCTCTCCCTTTCCATGTCCAGCCTTAGTCAAATTCCAAAAATGTTGTACACCACTTGTCACATGCATCCTACTCAACCAATAGAACATCCTTGCATTTTTGAATTGTGAGGTGCAATTATCTGACCATATTATGTGTTGCTTGTATTGTATGTTCCTTTCCCTTAAACTATCATAGAAAACATTAAATCATCCTCGCACAAACTCTGACGAATGTGTATGATCATCACTTATGTAGAAGTGATGCTCTCTTACAACCTTTGTGCTATCATCTGCATGCATGAATGCTATGTGTACAAAAATAGAAACTTGTGTAGAATGGTAATACATAGATTGCACTTCATTTTTAGGTTGTAGTGTATAATTTTCAGAAAAATTAACTATAGAGACAATGGTACCAAGATGAAATGTGTCTTTGCATAACTTGAATTGTTCATCTAACCATCGAGCTCCATGTGTATGTGTTATGTACTCATAAACTAGTTTCTCTTTAAACGTTCTCATAAAATCAGCTACACATATATCATTTTTCACTAACTCACATCTCTTCAATTATTTTCCATCTTTAACCCCATATGTTACTGTCTTGAACTTTCCAAAAGATACTATTTTCTTACCAATTGCATGTGTGCTATCCAAATGTAGAATCTTGGAAAATGTTGCAAACCACCACATGTAGCACAAGAACCTTTTAAACACATCATCTTATAATAAATTCAACCATCATCTCGTTTACATATAAATTCTCTTTATGACTTAGGAGGTGGTTGTATATTGCATTACTTCAAAACATCGTTAGTGTGCAAAGTACAACATATATGACGATAAATATCATAGTGCATGGAAAATTCAATATGCATCCTACAACAACATGTGGTGTGTACATGATTAATCTTAACATAAAAAGCTTTTTCCATTTCAAAAAATCTTTGACTAATTCTTATTTGAGGAAACTTTTGAGGGAATCTTTCATAAAATTTTGTTTGAGTCATATCCAAATAGTTTTTGGTATGTGGCTCATGATTTCTAGATCCAATTCACCTTCTAACAAAATCTCTTTGGTTAGGTGAAACCCTTGTGTTGTCATGCCAAAAAGTGTCAATTTGTTCTTAGTGCATAAACACCAATCTTGTCTCTGCATGGTAGTCTACCCGAGAACGCCCAAAGAGAATTATTGTTAGGATCCTCTATTTTCTCTTGCCTATCTAATGCTTTACATAATGTTGTTCTATTTATATTTAATGACTTGTTTTTCTTATCAAATGATTTTTTTTTATTTTCTTGCTCATTTTGGTTGATGTAATAACACATATAGTAACATTAGAATCTTTAGTACATGATTTTGAACCAATGTGTCACGTAATTTAGAATCTTTAGTGCGTACCTTCTTGTCCCATTGCTCTTAAGTCACATAGTTTCTTCATACGTTGCCTTTGTCTTTCTTTTTCAGCCTCTCTTTGTTCCACCATTCCTCACTTGTTCTTTCCCATCGTTAATACTGTTTGTCCTAAATATAATCATTTTACATATATATGTAAACAAAAGTTCTTAAACAATAAAATAACCATAAAATTGAGAATTATCATTATTTTCTTAAATTAAAACTATTAAATAATCACAATAACACATACCAAACTAATAAGAACAACAATTCAATCATTTGAAATCATGCAAAACAAAATTTCACTTACTTCTACATATAAAACTATCACATAAGTGCAGTAATAGTTGCAGTGGGGCCTTCAACGACCTCAAAAATTCTTTTGAGGCCATTGAGGTTGTTGGGAAACTAAAAGTATCTTCAAGAACCACATATGTGGTATGTTCAGTAACCTCATCTGTGCTTTTAGTCCCTAAAAATGCTCAGCAAGCCAATATCCATATTCCTAATACCTTGTACGCACTTTTAACTTATCAAAACCCTGTACGCGTTACTTGCAATAAATAAAATGTGAAGGAAAAGGGAGGGAGGGGGGGAGAGAGAGGGGTGGGAGAGAGGATGGAGAGGGAGAGGGAGGGAGAGGGAGAGAAAGGGGGAGAGGGAGAGAGAGGGAGAGGGGGAGGGATGGAGAGAGAGAGAGAGAGAGAGAGAGAGAGAGAGAGAGAGAGAGAGAGAGAGAGAGAGAGAGAGAGAGAGAGAGAGAGAGAGAGAGAGGGAGAGAAGCTCAGATTAAGGATATCCATTATCTTTTGTTTTATAATGTGTTTCAGGTTGTAGGTTTCATGTTGTAGGTTTTATGGAGAGCAAAAGAGTAGAAGTGATAGTGGAGGAGGTAGGAGGAGAAAGCTTGAAAGTGTTTCTGAATTTTCTCTACACAAGAAAAGTGAGTGATAATGAATTTTTTTCCAATTATTAACAACTTACAAGGCTTGTAGCCAATTTTTAGATAAATAAGTTGTTTACCAAGTTGAATTTTTGTATGGATGGGGTATGGAGGAAGGGAGAGAGGGGGAGCATGCTAGTTTGTTATTTTTGTAAGAAGTATTGGTACTTATTTTTATATTGTAATAATGGTTCATCTTGCCACCTTAGGACACCTTATGGCCCCTTAGGACATCATATGCTCCTAAAGGGCCATGTAGTGTGCTAAGGGGTCACATGATGCCATTAGGTGTTATGTGGGGTTCTAAGGGAGAGAGAGAGGGGGGGGGATGGGAAAGTAAGAGGCATAAAGGGGGTAGGGAGAGAGAAAGAGTGGGGAGGGAGAGAAGAAGAGAGAGAGAGGGATGGGGTATGGAAGAAGGGAGAGATGGGGAGAATGCTGGTTTTTTATTCTTGTAGGTAGTATTGGTACTGCTTTTTATATTGTAATAATGATTCATCTTGCCATCTTATGACACCGTAATTCCATCTTGTCATCTTGACCCCTTAGGACATCATATGCTCCTAAAGGGTCATGTGGTGTTATGTGGGGTCCTACGAGAGAGAGAGAGAGAGAGAGAGAGAGAGAGAGAGAGAGAGAGAGAGAGAGAGAGAGAGAGAGAGAGAGAGAGAGAGAGAGAGAGATGGGGGGAGAGGAAGATATGCCACATGATGTCGTTAAGGGTCATGTGGGGTCCTAATCAAGCCATGCATGTGTTACAACACCATATGACCCCTTAAGATATCATACATGGTCTGATGGGGTCATGTAGGGTTATAATGGGGCCGCACATGTGTTATAACATCATATGACCCCTTAGGACATCATATGGTCTTCAAAGGTCATTTGTGTTCTAAGGGACCTTACATGATGTCATCAGGTGTTGTGTGGGGTCTTGAGAGAGAGAGAGAGGTAGGAATACAATGTACAATAAGATATCAAAAGATAATATATATCAATATACATGTACATGTACATACACATATACATATAATACACATAAAATATCAAAAGATAATGCACATACATACATATTATATATATATTATACACATATATATTACAAACATACATATATGTATACATACGTCATACATATATTATATACATATGCATACATATGTGTATATATATACATATATACATACAATATCTACATATCTACATATTATATATATACATATATGTATGCACACACACATTTTAAACATACACATTAATTTCTTTATGTTATAGTATCACAGGAAGAACCGCGTACTTGGTATTTTCTCCTTAGAACCGCATACGTGTTACTTATTCAAATAAAACCCCACACGGACTCTTGTTTGTTTAGGTTTGTGAATAGGCTCGGATGACAAAGTTGCGGTTTGGAAGTTTGATTTCTCTCCATTTCCCTCATTTTTGACGTGTTTTGTTTTATGAACTTGGTTTCTCGACTTTGTCATCATCAGGTTTCCACTTCATCAAGTGGGTATTTCTAAAATTGCCACCATATTTTCACCCATCTTCTGAGCTTTCTAACCATATAATTTTTTAAAAATTTGAACAACAATAACATATTATTATTGAATTTCTTTTACCAGTGTCTCCATACTTCTCAGAGACATGTGTACCATTTTTTTTATAACTTTTTATCTACTTATTCAAATTTAAAAAACTTTATATATTATTGTAGTGCACTTGATTCTTTAAAATTTAAAAAAAAAATTGCATTTCGATTGTTTTGGTGCAAGTTATGCTTCGCACACAAACAACTACATGGTTTTCAAGATGTGATTGAAAGCAAAAATAATTTTAAAAAAAATACTCAACAAAAAAATTACAAAAAAATACACAACTTCTAGTGCTCACTCTTACTTATCTTTCTGCCAAAGGATTTGTCAAAATACTAAATCTAAGTATGACTTTTTGATGTGCATGTCAGACACTATGTTATGTTTTTCAAAAAAAATTAGGGTCTATTTTTCGTGCGCAAAGGATTTGACCCCCTTAATCTTATCCAATTTTGAAAAATATTATAGTTTGGAAACTAGATTCAGAGTACTACAATATTTGTTCTTTGAGTATCTTCATATCTTGAGTGGATGGCTCTCAACTTTCTCCTCCAAGTTCAGGTTTACCTGATTTCAGAAAAGAAAAAAAAAGTGTCCACTTATACCCCACTTTTTGTACACCATCTTGGTGCACTTACCCAATGATAGGAGAACTTGTCTTAGATCTATGGTTTGAAAGTTGCTACCTTGTTGTTTGTTCACATTTATTAACTATAATATATTAAAAAAACTAACAAATTGAATCAATCATGTGTTTATGCATAATAAGCTAAAATTAAATGTTAAAGGAGAACAAGAGGATGCACTATTGATATGATTTATATATATTGCATGTCACTTGTCCTGATGGCTTTCAAGATCAATGAAAGAGAAAATGAAATAAAAAATAAAAAACTACCCTATAAAATAACTGAGCTAAACAAAATCATTTATAGTTGAAATGATGGAGAATAGAGAAGAGGGAAGATATAGGAAAATGGAAACTACTCAAATGATGATGAAATTGTATGAATGTGCAACTGAAAATAAACATGTGATGAGGAGATCACAACTATAATTTTCTCCCAAAATTATATAGTTCTTCAAGTGTGAAAAGAGAGAAACATGCGTCCAAACCCTAACATTAACTTCTAATTATTGTAGTTGAAAAAGCCTATTGGATCTAGAAAAAATAACTCAAAATAACTAACCTTATTTTATTACTTTTATTTTTCTATTTTATGTTTTATTTCCACTATTTTTGGGTCCATTGGGGTTTGATGCAGCATGTCAACCTAGTTGTCTCTTTTACCAAATTAGATTAGTTGGGTGACCTTGCCATTGAAACTTGGGTTACTTGGGATACAATGTTGGTCTCTCAAGAGACACTCCTAATTATTACCATTGGTAGTGTAAAAGAAAGACTCAACCAATTAAATGTCAATTTTCCCTATTTTCACTAATATATTAAAAAATTTGTATTTTTGTTTTCTTAATAACTTATTTGACTTTTATGTGATTTTGACATTTTTACAACAAAAAATAGGTTTTTTTGAGTTTTATAATTTTTAATTTGTTAATGCTTGATTTGGCATTTTTTCCTTATATAACACCTAAACACTATGGAACTCCACTTGTGAATAAGCCTAATATATGGATTCTTTGAAGGAATTTTAGACTATGGCACCCTCTAGTGAGCTAGATTAGCCAAAGTGCCATAGGTAGTAGTCACTCATCTTATATCATGCATCTACTATGCTACTATGAAATTCTCATGTACTAGGGTGACAACCATAACACTTTAAATTTTTCTTTTACTTTAGGAGAATGGACCTTCACTCTATGATTTACTATATCCTTAGAATTCCTATAATAAGAGAATGATTGTTACTTCTTGAGAGAGAGTAAGAGGAAGATAGACTATCTTGGGTAGCCACTATAGTAGTTACTCACATTAGTAATAGGCTTGTCATTTAACTTACATTAGTTCTTATAACAAGTGAATCTACCTTTGTAGAAGGTGTTGGTTGCCACCCATTTTTTAGGAGGTAATAAGGCCCCTATTCTTAAATGATGCTAAGAACTAATCATCTAGCACCCTGAGTGAGGCACAATTTATACCAACATACTAGAGAACATCTACAATAAACTCTAGCAACTTTCTTAATAATGGACTCTTACTTTTAGCTACCATTTCCTTATGATGATATGCATCCTTCAACATATTGATCCTTATTAGAGACATGACTCCTTTGGACCTAATACTCTTGAGAGACATGATATGAGGTTGACTTGGGAAATTTGATGCTACTACAAAAACAATAGATATCTTAACAAATGAGAAAATTATCTTAGAATCCTATATAGAGATGAAGGGTTGTGACCAAGAAATAGATCCAAAAACCTATTTTCAAGTAGTCACTTCCTGAATAGACAATAATTGATTGGTGGAGACTCATCCTATAACTTGAGTGATAGAACATCTTGGAGATGGGTGCCTTAAGGAGTTTTATCAAACATCCTGATGATTTTGATTTATTCAAAAGTTTATTAATGTGTACTATAAATAAATTCCATGTGTTGTACCTATTCTGCATGTTCTAATTACATGACCACTTCAAGAACTAGGCATAAGATTGTGGTGATTATGCTAAATCCAACCACTTATTATTGTATAGGATGATAATGAAATAGATAATAACATTTATTAGGACTACATTCCTAGTGGGGTAGATGAGATTTATTTGGAGGATGAAGAGTTCACACTTGTGCCTCAAACTATTTTAGGCAATGATAATTAGTGATTCCTCAAGATAGTCTATAGAGCCACATGAGTGTCAAAATACTTAACTCCTTTCTTTAACTTTTGAATTTTCCACTTTTAAAAACTATGCTCAAACACTTGTACTAATAATCTCTTCCTTTCTTATTCACTTCTTACACAAGCACTACTAACAAGGAGAGGGGCCCTTTTTAACAAATGCTTTCATATATGTTCTAATACCTATCACAAGATGAGATAGAGAGGAGTTTTTAGTTGATTTAAAGGTTCCTACATTATTATCTTGACACACATATGCCCTTGCTCCTACATAGTATTCCATCTACAATGTGTAATTCTAGAGGAGTGGAGTTTATGTGCTTGAGAAAATGGTTACACTACTACAATGCATTGTTAGCCTTATGGTAAGTAGAAAAAACTACCTAATCATGAAATGAGATATAAATTTAATCATATTTACTAGTCCCCTAATATGGAAATTCATAAAGGAATTCATGAAATGTTAACTCTACATATAATATGATACCATGAAGTACCAGTACCTAAGAATTTTTTTCCTTTGGAGCCTATAAAGCTCTTGGGCCAAATGGCTTCCGCCTGCTTTCTTTCAAGAGTTTTGGGATGTGCTAGCTATTGATCTGTATAATGCAGTTAGAGACATTTTTCTATCAAGTAAATTCGTGAAGCAAGTGAACTCTAATTTTATTTCTTTAATCCCAAAATCTTATATTGTTGCTTCTATGAAAGGCTATAGATCTATAATATTGTGTAATACTTTATACATGATTATATATAAATTGCTAATGATAATTAGCTTGTGCATACCGACTTCTCTGTGTATATCGACTGCATGATTCGGTAGTGTTAACTAACTAGAGTATATAGTATGACTTTGAATATATAGTAAGGAAGACATTATAGATGCAACTCTCTGTTACTACTTATCAAGTTACCATTAGTTTTTATATTCAAAGTCATGCTATATACTCTAGTCAATTAACACTACTGAATCATGCAGTCAGTATACACAGAGAAGTCGGTATGCACAGTCTAGTCGGTTACAGAAGAAAGCAGTCATAGAACGTAGTATACACCGAGCTGTCTACCAAGTATCTTTTTATGTCTACCAAGTAGCAAAGATGACACACCGAGTTGATATACACCAAGTGAAACATGTTACCAGATTCATTGAACCTAGACATGCATATGAAAACGTATTACAAGATCGAGGCACATCTAACCGTTATTACATTGGAAATTGCACTAGAAGATTGTGTATGATTTTGAGATCAATCTAACCAATGAAATATTTTGTATAGTTATTCATTCAATAAATCGTGTTTGTAAGATCGAAGCAATGAATTGGATCACCGTCTTAAGAGATATATTTATACAGCATGAGTTAAGAGTTAAAGGTGTGTGCATGAGTATAAGAAGACTGTTACAGAGACACAGAGGTTATCGAGAAGGTTTTCAGAGAGCAGTTGAAGTACAGAGTAAATAGAAGGGTTTATCGAGTTACTATATGGGTTACCGAGGTATGCTATAAGCAAGGTAATCTATTCTGAGCACATAGAATCTGCTATAGCATTTCAGATGTAAAGTTGCAGATATTTGTAATGATTTTATTATAATATTGTGAAGTTGAAAGAGAAACCTTTAACAAGGTAAAAGACTCTAATCAAGTCTATAAATTGTAAAGCCTCTAACCAGGTGCAACATTTAGATTAAGTGTTGTAAAATCCTTTAGCAAGGTAGATCTAACAGATCTTGTTACTCCTAACAGGGTAAGCTATCATAAATAGCTAATATGTAGCTCTAACCAAGCACTCTTTATTATTGCAGTAGTGAAGTTGTGGGTGCCATCCCCACTGCAGTTTTTCTCTCTAACCAAGAGTTTCTGCGTAACCAAAATATATGTGTTATGGAGTGAATCATGTATGATTGTTATCTATTTTTTTTAACTTTATTTTATGTTACTGCACTATTCTGTTTATGCATAACAGTAAAGTTATTATTCAAGAAAAGTTTTGGAGTATTGATTCACCCCTCCCCTCTCAGTACATTAGCTTTCCATATTGGGCCTAACAATTGGTATCAGAGCTTGAATCTTGGAAAAGGGTTTAACTTCCTAAAGAGAAAGATCTTATCAATGGAAGGCTATAAACAATCTCGGAGGATTGTGTATCTGCAAGAAGAGTTGGATCATGTTAATCAAGTGATTGCAGATATGGAAAGGCAAATGCAAAAATCTCTGAAAGTAAGAAGAAGATTATCTAATGATTTGCAGGACTCTTAAGAATTAGTGGAACAAATTGAGACATCATCTGAGAACAGTATATCTGAAGAGACTGAAGAAATGATTGGAGTATTGAAAGAAATGAACAAAGCACTGGCTGATCAACTAAAAGCAATGAAAAGAGAACATGAACATTTCAGCACACAAATGACTGAAAATCTAGATGCATTAAGGACAACTAAGGATAAAGCAAGAGATCTAGAAAGAGAGAAACAATAACTTGAAGTCTTAGTATCTGATAAAAATGATGAAATCATAAGGTTGACTGGGATTCAACAAAATATGACAGATCAACTAGGTTATGCACATCATGAAGCAATTCCGAAGAATGATGAAAATCAAGCATTGAAATTTGAAGTATCAAGGTTGACCGATGAACTTGAAACAGAGAAGAAATCCAAAGAAACACTGAAGAAGAGTTATGAAGCATCAAATATGTTGGATGAGCAACTGAATACAAGAAGACCCAACAGAGATGCAGGACTCGGTTACAAAGGAAAAGACTCTACTGAGAAAGGAATTCATACTACCGAGAGAGGAGAGTCATCAAAGCAAGTTGGAAAAAGGAATAACATCAAAAGAAAGAAGCCTATTTGCAACTACTGTGGAAATCAAGGTCACACTGCCAACATATGCCAAATCAGAAAAGGTAAGCAACCGAATATCACTAAGTCCAATGGTTATTGTTACAATTGCAATAAATATGGTCACACATCTAATCAATGTAGGAAAAAGTCTGTTAACAATTATTAGAAGGAAAAATTCAAAGGGTTTTGTAGAAACTGCAATAGATATGGACATAGTACCGAGAAGTGCTAGCTTAAGCAAAAGAACTACATGTGGACTGCACACCGAGAAAATACTAGTGGTTACCGAACTCACACAGATCCTTACCGACAATATGCAGCAGTACCATGGGATTAAAATACAAGGATATGGTGTGAATGTTGTGGAAGATATGGACATATTAGTGCTAACTATTTTATAAGGTTTGGAATGAACAATTGAAGATCATGGAGAAATCCTGGCATGGCATGTTTTCATTGTCACAAAGTTGGACACTTGGCTAGAGATTGCAGAGATCAACCTAGAAAAGACACTGAAGAAATAAAAGAAAAAATAAAGATGATTTGGAAAAAGAAGGAAGTTGTGACAAATGAAGAAAACACCTTACCTACCAAGCTAGGTGCACCTATTCCAAATTAATCAGTAAAGGTATTAAGGGACTACATTCTTTGAAGGTTAAAATCATAACAGTTCCTATTCTATTATGTACTAAATTCAAAATCTGCATAGTTAAGATGCATTAGTAAGTTTGAAATTCTATCAAAGTCTTTGAAGCACTTTACAGGAAACCTGTCAAGTCGGTGAATACAGGAAGCCTGTCATGTCGGTAAATGAAGAAAATTTGGTTACTCAGTTAAAACAAAAAAAGGAGAGTAAATTGGTTAAATAGGAACCGAGTGCATTTAATGTTATTGACCTAACCCGCACAAAGCCCGATAAGGTATTTTGTGTACTTAAAAGTATTTTCGTGGTCATTTTCATTCACCAAGTCTTCAAAAGAGCAGAGTAGAGTGATTCCAAGGTGATCAAACCTCATTCAAAGTGAATTCAAGGTATTTACATCAAATCTCATCGCACTATTAAGCTAGCTTACCGATCTTATCAAATTGTTATTATCTGCTGAGTGTGAAGCGTTTGTCATTTGAAATTCTAAAACCCTAAGGACTCTTTACTAGTTTTACTTGAAATCTTAAATGGCACCCAAGATCCAAGATCCCATTGTTGTTAAGAATGTAGAGAAGCCCTCACTGATATACTCTTTGACTCCTAAAGTCGCCTCCGAACAGGATGACAAAACTGCCTTTTCACTCATCCCGAATCAAATCTTGTTAGTCGAAGATGTGAGATTCTTCACCAAATACCACGTTGAAGAACTTGGTCATGTTGAAATAAGAGACACCTATGATGAACTATGCACCGATGGTGTATTAAACAATAAGTATGAACACATCAGAATCAAAGGATTGATTGAAGCCCTAACCTATCCTCATGTGTTCAAGCCCCAATGGGTCAAGTTTGTTTTGAGCAGAGTTCATGATGATTTCATGTGGCTAGAAGAGAAACCATTTAAAATCACCAAGGAAATCATTCATGTGATCACCGATTATCCTATCTATGATCATGCACGAGCTTAGAAGATGATATCATAGAAGGAATTGATCAGTTTAACCAAAGTGGAATCTGATTATAGAGGACTAAAATTGAACAATGTCACTGATGCAGAACTTAAGTTTGCCATTAGAGTAATTGGTTACTATTTCTTCCGATCAGCAAGGGAAAACAGTGTACCCTATGCAGCAGTTGACTTAGCTTATAAAATTATGAAAAAGGGAATGAAAATTGACTTATGTGAAGTGTTACTGAAGAACTTGTTTGAGAATCTGAACACAATAAGGAAGCCGAAGAAGAACAACTCGGCAAACACACTAAAGTTTGGTTCACTTCTTGTATGCATGTTTTTCTACTTTGAAAAGTTCTTTCCATCAGTTGGTAAAGTAGTTTGGGAGCTACACCGACCAATCACCCATCGGATTAATGAATTCATCAAGAAGTTAGGAGATAATTTCAATGATATCATGGATGATTATTTCAGTAAATTTCAGGAGAAGATGCACAACAGGTACTGAATTCCACCCCAGCTAGTGGAGAAATATAAAGATGATATATGCTTTGAGGTAGACACTAACTACTGTTATGTGAATGTTATGGAACCAAGGACTCAATCTTTGCCACCTATGGGTTACGAGATTGAATTTGACATCACACAACAACAAATTGATGCATTTCTTACATTACCAAGGCATGCTACCGAGCTGAGGTATGGAACCTATGAAGAAGTGAAGGGAAAAGTAAAAATGAGCATTGTAGTACCCAAAGCTACAAGAAAAGAAACAAAGATGATAAAGGTTTTAACAGAGAAATTTGGAGAAGATTCTTCCTCCACACCTGTCAAAGGCACTCTTGCCATCACCGAAGAGGAATCAGAAGCTCAAGAGGTAGCTATAACACTGAGCACCGAATTGCCTAAGGGTAAAGTGTTAAAAAGAAAGAAACAGGACACTTCAAAGGCCCTACCGACTCCTCCAACAAAGAGACCTAACACAAGAGCATCTACAACATCACTGAGTAAGAAAAAAAAGAGTGTTACTACTCCCAAGGTAACCAAGACCTACAAGAAATCTACTCGGAGACTCATTTTGGCAAAAGAGTCTAGTGATACAGAATCTGAAGATGCAAACAAATTCCAGATTGTCAAGAGCAAGAAGGTAATATACATAGTGTTGACAACTTCTGTGCTAATATGAAAGAATATGGCAAATTTGGTTCATTTAGATATGTCAAGTATGAAACTAGAAATAATGATGAGAAGAGACAAATTGAAGAAGTTGTCATCTGTACACTTCTAAAGTTCCGGTTAGCTCCATTGGAACTAGTAAAGTCACTTCCAAATGAACTTTACTTGCATATTGATAATAGGTGGAAGTATGCAATGGACTCAGAGAAACAAATCAGAGAAAGAAGTCTAGTCCATCTATTTCCTGATATGTTAGTAGCAGAAATAAAGGAACATTTGACAACCTACAATTCAAAATTTCTTGTCAAACAGAGAGCCTTAAAATTGATGAACGGGCTATATATTGATGTAGAAAATGAGACAAAAGCAAAATGGTAGGAAATCTTCAAAATCAAGGATGCCGGAGAACAATCTACAGTTGAAATCGTTGATGTCACCGAGCATGATCTTGATGTCACCGAGCACGGTCCTAATGTTACCAAACAAGACCCGGCTGATACTATTCAAATAGATGAAGATGTCAGGGATACAGAGGAACCAGAGCAGGAAATGATAGAAGGCACTACATATGCAAAACTTGTATCTAGTGAGTCCATTTTAGAACAAGTTCAACCTTATCCACCGATCACTCAACCTGTCTCTACCAAAGCTCCTCAAGATACAGCACAAGGCACCAAAGGTCACAAGTCTAGAATAGGAGAAGATACTACTCTAGAACAGACCTCTCAAGCACCTTCGAGCATTGAAAATGTTGCAGCTAAGATATCCAGTACCGAGACACCAAAAGACACCACAGGGGCTATAGGAACCGACCAAAGTGTTGCCTCTACCGAGCAACCTACCGAGGGTCAGCAAGCCTCTCAAGCTATTGTCTTGGTCCAACTGGTCAAAGGTAAAGAGAAGAAGGTGAAAAATCATAGTTTCAAAGTTGATTTATCTAAACCAATAGTGTTGCCCAATATGGATATATCAAAATTAAAGGGGCAAGCACTCATTGATTTTGATGAACTATGAAAAGCAAAGGTCGAACAAGAAAAATAGATGGCCATACAAAAGAAGAATAAAGTACTTCAGAAGGTGAAGACACTGCTATCAGATATGCTACCTACAGCTATAGTGTCAACCAATGTAACCATCCATATTCAACTGGATGAACTCCTTAATCAAATAGAAACATCCAGAGTTGATGCATCTGAGTATTTGAGCAAGCTAAAAGACAAGGAGCTTACTGCAAAAATGATAGAAGAGGTACATAAAGCTCTAGCTATTGGCAAAGTCAAACTTGTCAAATTCATTGCTGAGTTGTCTCCTCAACTCAAGGACATTCTTTATTTATTTCAGAAACTCTATACATTTTCTATATTCATTAAAGACATTAAAAATAAAACTGATGCAATTGAGAAAGAGATCAACGATCTCTCAAATAAGTTGACCCCAGAGCCCAATTCAGTTCAGAATTTTTATACCAAGCTTCAACAGCTCATGGCTCAACAATTGCAACTAAGAAATGAAGAACATAAGATCAAGATGGATATAATGACACTCCAGACATTATTCCTTCCTCATCTTTCATCAGTCCAAGAGCAGATTAATCAATCCACACGCCTATCTACTACACAAGAGGGAAGCACTCTTGATGGCTTAATATCACTATTGGCTAATATTCAAGCACAAACTTCTTTAATGGAAATTGTAAAAGATGCACTCTCTATCACTCTCACCGCCGCTCAAAAAAAGTACAAATCCATTTTTGACCAGTTACCACCCCCGGATGGAAATTAAAGTTTTTGATGTTTGTCAAAAAGGGGGAGTGATACAATATATTTGGGGAGTGAGATATATTTGGGGAGTAATACAGTTTTGGTGATACAATTTTGATATAGTATTCGGAGTATTGTATACAGGGGGAGTATACCGAGCAAAGTATGCAGAGTATCCAAGGACAGTAAGCAGAGCACACAAGCACAAAATTGAGCATGCAAAATCAGAGTTATGTATAGTATAATGATAAGGGGAGTATATCTAAATATACTATTTCATTGACTATTGTATATACTGTTAAGTATAGTCATTTTGCAAAGTATATAGATTTTTGAGTTATGACTTTGAAAGTAGTTTTTGTCAAACATCTCAACTAATGCCAAAAGGGGAGATTGTTACTACTTATCAAGTTGCCATTAGTTTTTATATTCAAAGTCATACTATATACTCTAGTCAGTTAACACTACCAAATCATGTAGTCGGTATACATAGAGAAGTCAGTATGCATAGTCTAGTCAGTTACAAAAGAAAGCAGTCACAGAACGCAGTGTACATCGAGTTGTCTATCGAGTATCTTTTTATGTCTACTGAGCAACAAAGATGACACAACGAGTTGATATACATCGAGTGAAACGTGTTACCAGATTCATTGAACCTAGACATGCATATGAAAACGTGTTACAAGATCGAGGCACATCTAACCGTTATTACATTGGAAATTGCACTAGAAGATTGTGTATGATTTTGAGATCAATCTAACCAATGAAATATTTTGTATAGTTATTCATTCTATAAATCATGTTTGTAAGATTGAAGCAATGAATTGGATCACTGTCTTAAGAGATCTATTTATACAGCATGAGTTAAGAGTTAAAGGTGTGTGCATGAGTATAAGAAGACTATTACAGAGACACAGAGGTCACCGAGAAGGTTTTCAGAGAACAGTCGAAGAACAGAGTAAACAAAAGGGTTTACCGAGTTACTATATGGGTTACCGAGGTATGCTATAAGCAAGGTAATCTATTCTGAGCACATAGAATCTACTATAACATTTCAGATGTAAAGTTGCAGATATTTGTAATGATTTTATTGTAATATTGTGAAGTTGAAAGAGAAACCTTTAACAGGGTAAAAGACTCTAATCAAGTCTATAAATTGTAAAGCCCCTAACCAGGTGCAACATTTAGACTAAGTGTTGTAAAATCCTTTAGCAAGGTAGATCTAACAGATCTTGTTACTCCTAACAGGGTAAGCTATCAAAAATAGCTAATATGTAGCTCTAACCGATCACTCTTTATTATTGCAGTAGTGAAGTTAAGGGTGCCATCCCCACCGCAGTTTTTCTCTCGAACCAAGAGTTTCTGCATAACCAAAATATATGTGTTATGGAGTGAATCATGTATGATTGTTATCTATTTGTTTTAACTTTATTTTATGTTACTGCACTATTCTGTTTATGCATAACAGTAAAGTTATTATTCAAGAAAAGTTTTGAGTACTGATTCACGCCTCCCCTCTCAGTACATTAGCTTTCCATTTTGGGCCTAACACTCTCACTATGCATGAATTAATTCAATCAATGGAATTAAATAAGAAACCTAGGATAATGTTAAAACTTGATATTTCAGAGCCATATGATAGGGTCTCCTCGCCTTTCTCAATAGAGGTGCTTGTGCTTAAAAACTATGGATTCAAAGGAAGATTTTTTAAAATGTTAATTGAATGCATATCTACTCCCTCCTATTATATGTTGGTCAATGGCTCCCCCTATGGGTACTTCTCTTGTTGTAGCAACCTAAGACAATGTAACCCCCTGTCCTTTTGTCTTTTCATAATCATTGTTGAAGTATTGGGAAGAAATATTTAGAAATACTTTGATCTCAAATTGTTAAAAGGGGTTAAATTTGCTTCCTCTCTAGCTCCATCTCACCAACAATTTGTGGATGATACCATTATATTTGGTGAAGCCTCTATACTTGAAGTGAAGTGATGGAAGGAGATTTTGAATGATTACGTGAAGGCTTCAAGATAGTACATAAACTACAATAAAAATAAAATTTACTTCTTCAATGTGGATCCTCTTATCAAAACAAGAATAACAAATATCCTTGAATGCCAATATGTTGATCTCCAAACTTCTTACCTAGGCTTGCCTCTTATATCTAAGAAACCAAGCAATAATCATTGGAAGAATATTATTGAAAGGATTTAGAAAAAAATTGGCCAGGTGGAAAGGAAAGCTCCTTAGCCAAGCAAGAAAACTGAAACTTCTCAAGGCATGTCTGTATAATATCCCAATGTACTATTTGTCTCTTTTTAAGATCCATTCTTTCCTTGCTAATAAAATTACATAGATACAGAGAATATTTCTTTGGACTAGGATGGAGGAAAGGTCAATAATTTCACTTATGAGTTGGGTATGGTTTTCTAGCCTAAGAAGTACGGGATCTTGGCATAAAAATGTAAAGTGGTGAAAACTGAAAATTAGGGTTTTACTAAGAAAACAAAATAAATAGCCCAATAATGACTATTACATTGAAAGAGCATTGAATCCAATGTTGAACCCAAGGCAGGATTGAGAGGGGAGGGGTGAATTAGTCCAAAACAAATTTAATGCATCTCTAAATAATAAAACAACCACACACATCGAACACATGAACACCAAGATTTTCTATGTGGAAAACCTAAACAGGAGAAAACCATGATGAGCACCTACCCACAAAAATATATCCACTATGTATATCAAATTACAATGAAAAGAGCTTAGTGCTTTGGAATTTCAAACCAAGGCTAACTAATCTTGGGGTAAGATACAAAAGAGGACTCACATACCTAAAGCCAATTGCAATAGGGAAAGATACAAAAAAATATGAAAAGAAGGATCTCTTGATCATGAATTTGTCCTTGAACTCTACATCAAGCAATCAACATTAGCACATACAATTCAGGCCTCAACTTCCAACACTTTATCTCATCTCTATCACAGTCTTAGCACAACTTGTATATCATTTGAACACAACTCTTCTTCTCTTCTCTTCATCAAACCTCGCTGACTATCTAAACATAACACATCTACACTCCACACCTCATCTCATGATTCTACTCATTTCCAAACTCAACTCAATCAAGTACACATTCCTTATATACAAGATAGATCATGAAAGCTTGAATCAAGTCATCTTGAGCTAAAATAAACTTCTAGACCAAAAACACACATGTTAATCCACTCCAATAGAAAGAGGTGACCAAAACACATCTTCCAAAGACCAATTCATCGATCCACAATCACCAAAATATAAAAAATAGTATATCAACATGCCACACATACATATAAGCAATTAATGGTCAAAACATATCCTCCAATACAAATAACTCTAATCCAAATCTCCACACACTATGATGAGATCCCATAATACATCCAAAAATCTTCCACAAATTGTATTCAAACCTAAAGATATATCTAACATAGAATATCACAACCAGCTATCAACAATGCCACAACACCTAGAGAGCAAAACAATATTTCCAGACCACAAAACTATCATATCCACAATAGAAAAACTATATCTAGAGAAGATAACGATAACAAACAACATTAGCAACACTTTTCAGACACGAACACTTTTAGAACAATCAATAGAACAACTACATCACCAACACAACAAGATATATCTACACCACAGACATTACAAACCAACAACTATGTGAAACAACAAGTTTGACATAAATGAAAACCATAGAAACAAATACTTCCAATAATATTCCCCTTTTTCATTCATGGCAATACTTGACAATACTCAACTGAACTCAACCTACAACCAAAACTACAAATCTGCAAAATAATATTGCTCAATATCTCTCTAGAACTGAATCTCTCCATTGTTAAATCTTCCCCCCTATCAGAAGTATCTCAAAGCTGCTCAATCTCTCCCCCTTTTCCATCAAGGAAAAAGGCCACAATAACACTACACACACCACTGCTCCTTTTGAGAGTAGCCACAACATCAATCTTGGAAAAGAAATAGGCATGAAAGCTCTCACTGGAAAGATACATCTCCATAATGCACCTAGATAGAAGGAGGGGAAATATATCCAAGCTTCCCCTGAAGAAACTCAAATTTATCCTTTGCCAATGCCTTAGTGAAAATATCTGTAGCCATCTCTTTTGTAGAAAGGTATTCCAATTGAAATTCCTCCTCAAAAACTTTTTCCCTTAAGTAGTGATATCTGGTTGAAATATGTTTTGTTCTTGAATGCATAACTGGATTCTTCCAAATGTTAATTGCACTTGTATTGTCACACATAATAGGAATTGATCCATTATATGTTACATTGATATCCTTAAGAGTCGATCTCATCCACATTATGTGTTAAAGTTGTGAAATACAACCTTATAGAACCCAATGAATACTTGTATGCAAATAACCTATCACAACAATGGAAGATTCATACAAAACACAAAAGTTGCTTTGAAACCCCAGTGCAAGAATATGCAATAATACTAATCAGATGAAAAAGTACAAAAGGGATCAATCCTTATTAAAGGAGATCAAAACCTAAAAACATAAACTCTAAAAGAAATTAATAATTAATAATGAATTAATTATTAATGGGCCTAAGTTTAGCTTCCTAAATTTAGCTTAAGTAAAAATAAAGTAAAAGGTGACTTAATTAATAAATCAATATGATTTAATTAATTAAGTAAAGAACCTTATTACTCCAACACCCCCCCTTAAGATGAAGTTAGGGAGAAGCTAAAAAACTAAGAACTAGATGCATGAAAGAAAAAATGGGTCCTGACAACAAGTCTTGATGAGGTACCCAAGTACAATGAAATCTCTATAAAGTGGAGAAAAGGAGAAAACCCTGTGGGAACAAAATTCCTCTCCAAGAAGAGAAAAACAAGTGAAGGACTAAGAATCCTCCAAACAAGAATGTTCAAAAAGATAGGAACAAAAGACTAGTATGAAGAATCACTAAAGCATGAAGAAGCTACAAACATTGTCGTAGAATGACTACTATGATGCTGAAATAAGAATCTCCTCTGGAAAAAAAGATGATTAGGATCGAGAAGACATGAATCTGCATGAGTGCCTTCAATGACACTACTCGAATAATCAGATGGCAAACAAAGGCAAAACATCTGGTAGTCAAAGATATAGATGGTAGATGGCACATGAATTTGCATGAGTGACCCCAACGACGCTACTAAACCATGCAAGAGAAAACACTTACAGGTGTCAATAGTCTAAAGAACTGATCAAGTGAAAAATGGAAGGTCGCCTCCAGAAATAGGAATGCAAGAGTGTCCATATGGTAAGTGCTCCATCTCACCAAAATGCATGGGTAACCAATCATTGCATCTACCTAGCACATAGGAACAAATACTAAATACATATCTCACTCCAACGTGAAACCAAGGAAGCATTAGCATCAATAGTAGAAACCCCCCATAATGTTGACAAGGGAGAGATATGACAAGTACACTCAATCTGAAAGCCATACTGTAGTGCATGAAGAAGAACCAAGAACATCTAACTATGCAAACATGGATGTAAAAACAAATACAAAGGGTTTGCAAACGAAGGCACACATGCATGAGAAAGGTATGAAGGCAAAACAAAGGCATACATCAAACCCCCATGACACTTTATATCATAGTGCAAGTACAATAAGGAACAAAAATGATGTGCAAGATCCCATAATACATGTGCAATACATAGGCACTTTATCTCAGTGTGTTTACAAAATAACAAGTTCTTATAATGAAAGTTCATAATGCCAAAAAAAGACTACCAAGAATGGAAATAAATGAAGAACATCCAAAAATTAGTCATCCCATGCAAATGAGAAGTTTCCATGAGCTCATATGTCCAAGTAATTCATACAACCTCACAGAACCCAATGAACACCTGTATGCAAATAACTTGTCACAATAATGGAAGATTCATACAAAACACAAAAGTTGCTTTGAAACCCCAGAGCAAGAATATGCAATAATAATAATCAGATGAAAAATTACAAAAGGGGTCAATCCTTATAAAATGAGATCAAACCTAAAAACATAAACCCTAAAAGCAATTAATAATTAATAATGAATTAATTATTAATGGGCCTAAGTTTAGCTTCCTAAATTTAGCTTAAGTGAAAATAAAGTAAAAGGTGACTTAATTAATAAATCAATATGATTTAATTAATTAAGTAAAGAGCCTTATTACTCAAACAGTATCTGAGTACAACAAGATTTCACTGTAATATACTTTTCTTCAACAATAGATAGGGAAACTAAATCTTATTTCTTATTGAACCAAGAGACCAATTTGTCCCCTGAAAGGAATGCACCACCACTAGTACTCTTCTGGTCATCACCACTTCTAGCCCAATTTGCATCAATATAATCTTTCAACATAAACTCTCCACCTTTTTTGTACCAAAGTCCAAAATCTATAGTACCTTTAAAATATCTAAAAATTCTTTTCACAACTTGCTCATATATCACCTTTAGATTTTCCTGACATCTAGCCACCAAACACACAACCTGCATGATATTTGGTCTAGACGTAGTCAAATACAACAATCCACCAATCATTGACATGTACTTTTTCTGTTCAACTTCTAAAGACTCATAATCTTTTTATGTTCATGACTCATAATTTTTATGGCAACATAAAAAGTTGGCTAACAAAATTAACCCTAACCCTAAAAGAATATTCTTGTAATCTTTTCCTTGTACTCGTATTCTCATATTCTCATACACGTAAGAGAAAATTTTTGGGGGGATCCCTTCAGGCTCCCTATTAAGGTGGCCCTTTGGGCCAACCCCTCCACCCAACAAGTTTACAATACTTGCATGATCAGTCACCACATGCCAACAATCTCCCACTTGGAGACTAATCTTAGACAACACTGCTGCACTTGCAGCTCCCACTCAATAAAACACTTGGACTTGGTTGTTCTATAATTTCATGATTTTCAGTCAAGAAGGCCAATAAAAGCTGATGAGGAAATCAACTTCACCTGTGTCACTACCTTCATGAACATATTTGTAGGATTGTCACTTGTGTAAATATTCTAAAGCCATAACTGGCCAGCCTCCAAAATAGAATGTATGAAGTGGTACCTGAATTGAATGTGTTTTTTCCTTGAACAAAGAGCAGAATTCTTTGCAAGATGAATGACACTCTAGATATCAGTGTACAATGGGCTATCCTCTTGCATCTTGCCCAATTCTTCCAGAAATCATTGTAACCAAATCATCTCCTCACTAGCTTTAGTAGCAACCACATACTCAGCTTCAGTGGTTGAAAGTGCAACAACCTTTTGCAGTCTAGAAATCCAACTAACTGTAGTTCCCCTATAGTAAAGACATACCCTTTAGTACTCCTCCTTGTATCAATATCACCTGCAATATTGGAATCAACATATCCTCATACAACAGAGTTTGATCCTTGGAAACATAATGCCTTGCTAGTAATACCTCTCAAATACCTGAGATTCTATTTGACAACATTCCAATATTCCATTCCCAAATTGCTCATATACCTTCTCACAACTCCCACTGCATGTGCAGTATCTAGTCATGTGCATATCATCACATAGATCAGGTTGCCAACAACTGATGAATATGGAATGTTAGACATTTTATTTACCTCTTCCCATGTCTTTGTACACATCTCCTTAGTCAATTTGAAATGACTAATCAAAGGTGTACCAATTGGGTAAAAGTACAAAATTGTGTCACATTTTAGGCCAACTTATCAGCACAAGTGAATTTAAGTATTTCTAACTAAAAATTGACTTTAGTCATACATATGGTCTATATAGATTCATTATAGCTAAGTTATATATGAGCCACAACTTTTCCAATTGGAAGTGTCTATAAATGTATTTTTATATCACTTTGGGTCTAATTTCCAATTTTTATTTTTATTTTTTTGGAAAACATGATGTTTCAACAACTCCTACTCTGATAAATAATTTTATTTATTTTTAAATGTAAAAATACCCTTTTATACATCTACAAGTGAATATTCCAAAATATATATCTTTTAATAATTTAATTATTTTTTATATTTTATATTTTATTTTTATTGAAAGTAGGCCATCAACACTACAATATAAGATTGATATTTTTTCAAGAAAAAATACTAAAATTTTATTTAAAAATTAAAAAAAAATATTATGCAGTAGAGAAAAGAATGTATGTCGAGATGATATAACTATTTTTTAATTTGGATAAATATTGAAGAAAAAAGGTGGTGCCAAATGGAAAGAGTTATATTTGAGTACACACAACTTTTCAAATTTATTGAAAAATATATATTTATAAAAAACATAAAAAAATATATCCATGCACTAAATTTTCAAGTTATCAATATACATGAAAAATTTGAAGAAAAAAGGTAAAATTTACTAAATAAAGTGTGACGCCTTGTGTAACTTCAATTTCAGTATTTTATAAGCAACTAAATTATAGTGTTTACTTTATAAAAAACTATATTCAAATAATTTTAATTTTTTTTTAAATTACAAACATAAAATACACAAAAGAATATACATTTTATTAGTCTACATTATTTCAAAATTCAAAACATATATTTCACTTTCTATTGATTCAATTTAAAAATTTGAATCAACATTGGTCATTTCCTTTATAAAAGTGTGACACAACTTTCAACTTTTACCCAACTGCTTTTTGATTCCAGGCATGTTAAATCTTGTCAACACCTTCTTTATATGCTCACTTTGGGACAGAGTTAATGTTCCATATTTCTTGTCCCATGAAATCCTCAAACCAAGGATTCGCTTAGATGTACCCAAATCCTTCATAGCAAATGACTTTGCTAATTTCTATTTAAGTTCATTTATATGTTGCATGTTAGACCCAACAATAAGCATGTCATCAACATAAAGTAATAAGATTATAAAATTGTCATTATCCAATCTCTTAAAATAAATGCAATGATTAGAATGACATCTATGATAACCTTGTTTAGCCATTGAAACTATCAAATTTTAAATACCCTTTTTTTGTGCAAATCCTTTTACCATGAGTCTATCCTTATATATTTTTTGTCCTCCATCTTCCTCCTTCAACCTATAAATCCATTTATTTGGAAAGATTCTTTTCCCTGTAGGTAATGGGACTAAGTCCCAATTCTAATTCTGCATCAAGGAATTCATTTCCTCTTTCATGCCCAACTCCCAGTGTTGTTTGGCATCCATCTGCATTGCTTCTTCATATCCTACTGGTTCACCATAATTAATTGATAAAATAGAATACAAAGAAGGAGAAAATATTTCAGGAGGTCTACTTAACCTTGCAGAGCGTCTAACACTTGCATGAGTTTGCGAGATATTTTTTTGTTGTTGAGCATCAAATACCAATGACATTTTATTTTCAGGAATCTCATCCAACACTACATATTCTTTTTTGACCTGTTCATGCTTCTTTTATTGCATCTGTTCTTTATACATGACCTTCTCATTGAATATAACATCTCTACTTTTAATTATATTCTAATTTTCAGAATCCCATAATCGATAACCAAAGTCATCTATTCCATATCCAATGAAGGTTCATTTTTTAGATTTAGCATCAAGCTTGGTTATGTTTTCTTTATCAACATGGACAAAATATTCACAACCAAATATTTTCAAGAAAAGAATAATTTACCCTTTTTACCAATCCATGCCTCCTCTAGAATGCCACCATCCAAAGGATTTAAAGGTCCTCTATTTATCAAATAAACAACAGTATGTACAACATCTGCCCAAAAATGTAGGGGCAATTCAACATGCAATCTCATGCTCCCTGCATGCTCCATGATGGTCCTATTCATTCTCTCAGACACACCATTTTCATGTGGGGTTCCTAGAACCATCTTTTTCCTTCAGATTCCATTGAAATAATAGTAATATTCAAATTCTTTTCTGCAATACTCACCTCCATTATCAGATTTGAGATGCTTCAACCTTTTTCTTGTCTCATTCTCAACCAAAGCTTTCAATTTCTTAAAAGTTTCAAAAACATCTGATTTATGTTTTAGGAAACACACCCATGTTTTCCTAGTTGCATCATCTATAAAATAAACATAATAACAAGAGCCACTAAGAGATGATACCTGATCCAGACCCCATACATTTGAACGTATAAGCTATAACTTCTCACTCTTCTTCTCTTTTCCAACCTTAAGAAATCTACCTCTTTTTTGTTTACCATAAATATAATTTTCATAGAACTCTAAATCAATATGACAAGGCTCATAATCACCCAAACATACTTTTCCAAAATCACCTTGAATATAATCTAGAAAATATTTTCTATGGGTTGTGGCATGAAATGAAGCCCTTGAATCTATTACCCAAAAATCATTAACATTATCTAAACATAGAATCAAGGGATTTTGTAAAGTATTACTTGCAACATTAGCTTCCTTACTGTCATCTTCATTTTCGTCTCCTTGTTTTTTTTTTGAGACCAATAGTCTTTATTTAAATGTCCTAGCTTTCCACAGTGTCAACAATCCTTTCTTGCTTTGGATTGAGAGCACCCTTTCTTTGAATTCTCTCACGACTTCTCATGCCTAGAGATTTTCCCTCTTTCCTTTGATCTTCCCCTATTCTCTACATTCAAAATAGTACCCTTATAATGTTGAAGTCTCACTTGTTCTTTTTAGTCACATTTCCTCGCTTAGGATAATACCAACAACATCATCAAATTTTAAATTATTTGTACCAACGACAAAGTTACTTACAACCATAACCAAGCTATTTTAGCTCTCTAGAAAAGAACATAAAATTAAGAGAGCCTTAACCTCTTCATCAAAGTTAACTTTAATAGAATTCAATTGGCTAGTAACTGTATTAAATTCATTTAAATGATCTGCTATAGATCCCACTTCATTCATTTTCATATTAAATAAATGCTTCATAAGAAATACCTTATTTGAAGTTGAGGATTTCTCATACAATATCAACAATCCTTGTATTAGAGATTTATTCATTGTTTATTTTGATATATTGAATGTTATAGATGGTGCAAGACACAACTAATTGGTCCCTAGTGCCTTTCTATCCAAAATATCCTAGTCTTCATTTGACATCGTGGAAGGTTTCTTTGTTTTCCTTCCAATGGCCGCCATAGATCCTTTTGATATAGGTAATCCTCCATCTATATTTTCCATAACTGATAATTCTGGCCACTGAACTTATCAACCTTGAACTTGGTTTCTTCCATTGCTCCCAATCAAATCTAAAAGTCCCTGCCAATTTATAGAAATACACGACTCTAATACCAATTGTTAGGGTTTTGGCAAATCCAAAGTAAATTCAAATTAATAGTTATATGCATATTTGAAAACACAAAAGATAAATAAAAATACACAGCACAAAATAACACAAAGATTTAACATGGTTCTGTAGAACACAAGATATCACTGAGAGGGGGGTGAATCAGTGATTTTAAACAATTTTCAACTATGTGTGTGCAACTGGTAAAGTAATGAAAACACTAGCAATCAAAAACACACAAAGAATGCATCACACAACACCGGATATACGAGGAAAACCCAATGTGGGAAAAACCTCGATGAGAAATGTTGCTGGAGTCTAGTGCTCCAATCTAGCCTCACAATGAAGCAACAATTTTACAAAGTTTAGGGCACCAACCCAAGGATAACCAACCCCTAATGATTTATGGGCACCAACCCAAAGGAGCACAAACCCCTAATACTATTTTGAGCACCAACTCAAGGAGCACCAACCCCTGCACTAATGACCCACTCAGTGAAATACAATGAGATAAATTTAGCTACAATGAAATCTCCTTATTACAAATGAAGTTTTGTAACACCTGCACTCAATCTCTTCTACTAGTTTCAACTCTTCTCTATCTCACCGGTTCTTTTACTACCGGTTATCAATTCACTCTCTCTGATCCCTTACCAGTCAACCTCTACCTTTCCTGACTTCCGCTGATCCTCACTCTGCACTCTACACTCTTTCACTTTGTGATACCTTCTCACCAGTTCACTTCACTGATAACTCTATGACAGTTTGCTGGTGACTCTATCTCTTACCAGTCAAATTCCTCTTATTGGTTAAACCCTTCCTACCAGTTCTCAATCAAATACTTAGTCACTTCAACCACACTTAGTCTGATCAACTCTTTGTTCACTCAAGTACCCTCTTCTCTAGCAATTGGCATCATCAACTCATGTCTTCAATTTGCATATTTATACTTTGGCTTTCCCACCAAAATGGATAATCAAAATTCAATCCCTAGGGGTTTCTTCACCGATCCAATCTGTATCAAATCTGATCAGATCTCTTCTCCAAGATTGATAACCTACAAGAAAAACACACAACACCGCTAAATATTTCCTTCAAATATATGTTTACTATATTTGGCAAACACGGGCCTTCTTTTTGTCAATCATACTAAATGATCAAGAAAATTCCTTCTATAGATCGACAAGATGATCAGATATCTTTCTTTGATCAACTCACCAAGAGTCGTCCTTCCATCTGCTTTGAGCCGCAATCCTCTGCAACTCATCTGTGATTTTCACAGTCAACATTTAATGCAGACTTAGTCGGCAACTACCTCACCGACTCACTCTTCTCCAACCACTACACGTTAAAAACTTAGATCCTACATGTCATCTTCATTGGCATCCTCCTTAGATCATTATGTCAGTTCAAGCTTAGGAACCGACCAAAAACATCCTACCGGTGTCTACCTTATACTATCAGTCTTCTTGCCCTACCGATTATGAAATAACTGGTTAACCTTTATATCAACTCTTCATTGTTCTATTGGTTAGGTCAAGCTAACTTGGATTGCTCCTAGTTCTGTGTTCACACTATATGATCCGACAATCATTCACTCTATTAGTTTATCTTTTGCTTGTTCATACATGCTCATTGGTAGACCTGTTTATCAGTTGATACTACACCTTCCTGCATATCGATTGATAATACATACATGATGATTATGCTATACTGGTTGACATAACCAGTCTTACCTTTAGTTGTCTCTCTACTTTCTTATGATTGCTTACCACTGAACATCCATATTGGTAACATCTCCTACATTCATCTTGTACACACCTTGCATACCGATAGCCATCCATACTAGTGATATGCTATACATATCGATTGACATCACTGACAACACAATGCCAACAATCTCCCCCTTTGGCATTTATGTCAATGTACACAATGATCACTGTCATGCCAATTCCATCTCCCCCTTTGACAACAATGACAAAGGGAACAAAAAGTATGCAGAATCCACTAACATGCCAGTTCCTTCTCCTCCATCCAGTATCTAGTGTCATTTTGCCTTTTTTCTGGTAGAGAAGACTACAGGACTTTGCATTTACTCAACCAGTACAATCTCCCCCTGGGTCCATTATATGGTCCAAGAAACAAAAGTTATGGTAGTGATCTCCCCTTGAACCATAGACCTCCATACACATTTAAGTGCATGAAGCTAGTGAAACCACACCTAACTTGTGGTGTAGATACTCAAATGTGTTTACCGGTAGAGGTTTTCTAAAGATATCTACTACTTGTTCACATGTAGGGACATATTCTACCTTAACCTCCTGCTCTGCAAACTTTTCCCTAAGAAAGTGGTATTTAATTCCAATGTGCTTTTTCCTTGAGTGCATAACCAGATTCTTTGAAATGTTGATTGCACTTGAGTTATCACACCAAATGGAAATGGGGTCATTCATTTCTACCTGAATATCCTTGAGGGTCAGCTTCATCCATAGCACCTAAAAACAACATGTAGCAGCAACAATATATTTTGCTTCAGCAATAGATAGGGAGATTGAATTCTACTTCTTATTGTGCCATGAAACCAACTGGTTACCTAAGAAGAATGCACCACCACTAGTGCTCTTCCGGTCATCAATGCAGTCTGCCCAACCTACATCAGTGTAGGTTTGTAAGGTGAAATCACCTTGCTTGGGATACCAATGTCCATAATTAAATGTCCCTAGTAAGTACTCGAATATCCTCCTGAATGCATTCTCATGTGACTTTTTGGGTACATCTTGAAATCTTTCCACCATACATACTGCCTGCACAATATCTAGTCTTGAAGTAGTAAGATATAACAGACTTCCAATCATGGCTCTATATAATGTTTGATCCACTACTGGTGATTCATCAACCTTGCTTAACTTGCATCTCATCACCATGGGGGTACTTATCGGTTTGTTGTCTTCCATTTAGAACTTCTTCAACATATCTTTGACATACTTGGTTTGAGAGACAAATATTCCCTTGTCTTGTTGTGAAATCTGCAAACTAAGAAAAAATGACAACTCTCCAAGCATTGACATCTCAAACTCTGACTGCATTTGATCAGAAAAATATTTACACAAGGTATCCTTGTTGCCTCCAAAAATGATGTCATCCACATATACAACCTCAATAATCATGTGGTTTCCATCTCTTTTAATGTACATATTACTATATGCACTCCCTTTTCTGAAACCTTGCTCCTTTAGATACTTATCTAACCTTGAATACCATGCTCTTGGAGCTTTCTTCAAACCATACAATTCTTTCTTCAATTGGCACACAAAAGTTTCATCATCATGCAACAGAAAACCTTCTGGTTATTCTATGTAGACTTCTTCTTCTAAATTGCCATTTAAGAAAGAAGATTTAACATCCATTTGATATACCTTATATCCTTTGTAGGCAGAGAATGCTAAGAACATTCTAATGGCTTCAAGTCTTGCAACTAGTGCATATGTTTCTTCAAAATCTATTCCTTCTACTTGGGAATACCCTTTGCACACTAACCTTTCTTTATGCCTAACAATCTTATCTTCTTGATTCATCTTGTTCCGGTAGATCCATTTTGTACCAATGACATTTTTTTCTATTGGTCTAGGAACTAACTCCCAAGTTTTGTCCTTTTTAGTTTGTTGCAGCTCTTCTTCCATTGCATCAATCCATTTCTAAATTTTATTGCCCTCATTAAATGTTTTGGGTTCCATTTCAATCACGAGGCAAAAATTAACTTGTTCATCATTCTGAGCAAGTCTTCTTTTGGTCTGCACCCCATCATTCTTATTACCTATAATATGGTCTTTCGGATCATTTTTCTGCACATACCGGCTAGGGGACTTGTTAGATGCTTCTTCCGGTTCACTTTCTAACTAAACTTCATCCTCATCACAAGAGTCTTCATATCAATTTACTTGTGCTTGTCTTCCTTTATGCAGATCCTCATCAACTCTGACATGTATACTCTCAATGACTCTTATTAATCTTTTGTTATAGCACTTGTAGGACTTGCTATGAGTTGAATAACCCAAGAAGATACCTTCAACACTCCTAGAATCAAAGCTACCTAAGCCATCCAGATCTCTTTTGATGAAGCATTTGCTTCCAAACACTTTGAAATATTTGACAGATGGCTTTCGGCCATAAGGTGTCAGTATGTTGTTTTTTCTTAGTTGAACCCTATTCAGAGTGTATACAACAATATGAAATGCTTCCTTCTAGTATGTATCCAATATGTTTGCCTCATTTAACATAGTTCTTTCCATTTCCTTGACTATCTTGTTTTTCCTTTCTACAACACCATTTTGTTGTGGTGTCCTTGGACTGAGTACTGTCTTTTGATTCCATGTCTCTCATAGTAGTCTTTAAACTCATTTGATGTGAACTCTCCACCCTGGTCAAATCTTAGACATTTCATCTTGCATCCACTTTCCCTGTCAACCATCTTTCAGAAAATCTTGAATCTTTCAAAGGCTTTAGATTTGTCATGTAGGAAAGTGACCCATGTCATTCTTGAAAAATCATCAATGAAGAGCATGAAGTATCTTTCACCGGCAAGAGCTCTTGTTCTGGTTGGTCCACAAAGATCGGTATGCACAAGTTCAAGTGGCCTTGAATATTTATGTTCTTTAGTCTTGAAGGTCACCTTAGTCTACTTTCCTCTTACACATTTTGTTGGGATCCAAGAACACTGAGAGGGGGGGTGAATCAGTGTTTTGCCAGAATGAACAATTTTTAACTTTCTAGACCATGCATATATATGTTGATAAACAAATAAACATATTGAAGAGGGGAAAATAGATTTGAAGGTTAAATGATCAAAACATAATGAAATAAACATGCAGAATGCTAAAATATCATTAAAAGACCATTTCACCTCGCTATTTTACCTTCTCCTTCAGATTGAGCTTGATGAAGTGAAGGTGCCCCTTGATAATGCTCCACTTGATGTGCTCCTTTGATTGCTGGATGTGGATGGCTCTCCAATGTTGTGCACAAATAGAATGGATTTGAAAAATGATAAGGACGAGATGATCAAGTTGCCAAGATGATTTCCTGGGCTCAAAAGGGCAGCATAAACTTATTGGATTTCAAGATGTTTTGAATGAAGGGATGGATCCCTATTTTATAGGAAGAGGAGAGGAAAATGGATGGCTAGGATTAGTTTGAGATGAAGGGATAATATTTACTTGTGAGCTCACACAAGGTCCAAGAGAGGGTGTGGAGACCAAGAAATATGCCTTAAAGGCATTTCGTATCTCCACACTCCACAAGATGCATTGGAGGAATTAAAAATTCTCCAAAAAAGGATATCATTGGGATTGGAGGAATAAAAAGGAATTAAAAATTCCTTGGGAGAGGGGATGCCTAGAGGAATGTGTGATTTCGAAAGTCTTACATTCACCTAGGAAAAGAGCATTTAAAGCTAGTGGCTGGATGAAAAGGACAAAGAGTTGACTTTGTGGCTAATCATGCTGATTAACCATTAACGACTCATTAGGAGGGGGATTAGACGAAATGTTAGGTGGGATTAATATTTGTAGGGGAATTTGACTAGGAGAGAGAATGAGTGGAGGAAATAAAAAATTAGAAGAATAATATTAAGTGACTTTAGGGACTTTCTAGAAGAATGATTTGTAGGAATCATGTAGGTTAACTAATTAATTGAAATTAATTAGCTAAGAGGAAGATTTGTGAGGATTTGATTTTTTAAGAAGAATAAATAAAGGGGTTGATTTATTAAATAAATCAATCATATACTATAGTGATAATATTAATTATATTTAATTAATATTGAGAGGAATTTGAATTAACATAATTAATTAATTAATTATGCAAGGAATTAAAAATAATTAAAATAATTATTTTTAAGTGTCTACATTTTGCCCCTCTTTGAAGCAAAGTGTGACGACACATTGATTCAAAGAATAATCTTGTTTTGATGCTGATATTGGTTTGATAGGATGCCCCGGCTCTTGATTGATAGATTATGGTATGGTGATGCCCCCTCGGGAGATCAATTGAGGTATTTGATCTTTGGAGTTTTGCAAAATTGATATCCCGATAGATTTGATTTGATTCGATTGATAAGATGTAGATTCAGTCTGGTTTCAAGAAGAATTCATCTTGTATAAGACAAAGATGATCAAAGTGTCTGGTTTTAGGAAGGATTCACCCTGTATAAGACATGATTGATCACAATATCTGGTTTCAGGAAGGATTCATCCTGTATAAGACATGATCGGAGTGTCTGGTTTCAGGAAGGATACATCCTGTATAAGACATGACTGATCACAACGTCTAGTTTCAGGAAGGATTCATCCTATATAAGACATGATCAGAGTGTCTAGTTTAGGAAGGATACATCCTGTATAAGACATGACTGATCACAATGTCTGGTTTCAGGAAGGATTCATCCTGTATAAGACATGATCAGAGTGTCTGGTTTCAGGAAGGATACATCCTGTATAAGACATGATTGATCACAACGTCTGGTTTGAGGATGGATTCATCCTGTATAAGACATGATCAGATCATAACATTTGGTTTCAGGAAGGATTCATCCTGTATAAGACATGATTGATCACAATGTCTAGTTTCAGGAAGGATTCATCCTGTATAAGACACGATTAGATCACAACGTCTAGTTTCAGGAAGGATTCATCCTATATAAGACATGATTGATCACAACATTTGGTTTCAGGAAGGATTCATCCTGTACAAGACATGATAAAATCACAACATCTGGTTTCAGGAAGGATATATCCTGTATAAGACATGAATCAAAATTAGAATTGATTGTGTGAGGAGAAAAAAATAGAGGAAGAAAAATTAAGGTGGAAGGGATAGATGAGGAACAAATATGAAGCAGTCGTGAGGTATTTGGAAAGAAGAATATGAGATGCAAGACTGCGAAGGAAAATGGGGGCAATTGAGAACTCCATGGGATTATTGAGTTTAGGATTTGATGGAATGATGGTGAGATTTTGTGCACAATAAATGTGGAGAGCCAACCTAGTTTGATGTTGCCCTGAGTGACTTGCACCATTGATTATAGAAATCGGGATGCCATAAGAAATGCAGGGCGTGGATTGACTCTATAGACAAATAGGAATTTCTTGCACACAACAATGCAAGTGTTAAGAAACACTAATATAAAGTTGTGGGTTCGTGCAAGGAAACCCTCAAACACACTGATACCTCTTGTACACGAGAGGGTAAGTGTTGATAAACACTAGTACCAGGTTGCCGATTTATACAAGAAGGATCAAAAACATGCCATACTATGAAATATGCCCCAGTATGCACCTATCATAATGTACCTAGATATGGAAGAACCCAGGCAGTCATAAATAGTGGCAGTTGTAGGGAAAAAGATGCAAGCCTATATGAAAAGATCTAACAAAATCTAACAAGTCTCTTCCTTGAGACCATATGATACCTCTTGCCAAGAGTAGAACTAGGATGGACTTGGGATTGTTTCTCAAGACTTCTTGAAGCTTACACATAGAGGCATAAAATCTCAGTTTCAATGGGACATTCCTTGTTCATTTTTTTAGGATCTTTTTCTCATTTTTTTAAAAAAAAATTTTATTTTATTTTATTTTTTGACAATTTAAGACTTTCTGAGGACTAAGCATAAAATATTTTGAGGTGCATGATATTCATTAGATCATCCAAAGGATCACCTTCAGGAGTAGCCAACTGATAAGCTCCTGATCCATATTTCACTGTGATTACATATGGTCTAAGCCAATTAGGCTCAAACTTGCCTTTCTTTTCTCTTTCTTGTAGATTTTTCTGATTTTCCATGAGGACAAGATCACCAACTTGGAATTCTCAGGTTCTGACTTTTTTATGATAACTCATGCGCAAATGGTTTTGATATACCCGAAGATGATTCAAGGCCTTGAGGCACCTTTCATCTAACAATTCTAGCTCTTGTAAGTAGGCAATTCTGTATTCTTCCTCTGGTAGGATGTTTTGCAGTGATACCCTTAGAGAGGGGATCTTGATCTCAAGGGGAAGGATGGCTTCAGAACCAAATACTAGGGAATAAGGAGTGGCACCTATGGGGGTGTGGATGGAGGTGCAGTAGGCCCATAATGTAGGATGGATTTGGAGGTGCCAATCATGACCCGCTTCATTGACTGTCTTTTTGAGGATTTTTATTAGGGTTTTATTAGAAGCCTTAGCTTGGCCATTTCCTTGGGGGTAATATGGAGTGGAGAAGTGGTGTTGGATGTTGAATTTTTGGTAGAGTTCTTTGACATCCTAGTTCTTAAATTGTTTACCATTATCTGTGATGATAACTTTTGGGATGCCATATCGGCAGATTAGGTAGTTCAGGATAAATTTGGATATTTGCTTGCCGATGGTGAAAGTAAGAGGGATAGCCTCTACCCACTTGGTGAAGTATTCGGTGGTGGTGATAATGAATTTATGCCCATTGGAAGATGAAGGGTGGATTTTCCCAATGAGATTGAGCCCCCACTACGAGAAGGGCCATGGTGTAATGAATGGCTACAATTCTTGTGACGGTGCATGAATCTTGTCGCCATGCTGCTGGCAAGGGATGCATTTCTTCACATAATTGTGTGCATCTTCTTCCATTTTAGGCCAATAGTATCCTATTCTCAAAATTATTTTAGCCAATGTGAGTCCACTTGAGTGTGCCCCACAGATACCCTCATGTACTTTGCATAATGCCCATTCTGCTTCTTGTTTATCTAAACACCTTAGGAGGGAACCATCAAAATGCCTTCTGAACAAGGTGTCTGCAAGGATGGTGTAACGGGCACATCGGCGGATGAAGGTTTGCTATTGGGTTTTGGTGAGGTGTGGGGGAATGGTGTTGTCTTTGAGGAAAGCGAAGGTTTCTTGGTACCAAGGGGACTCGGGACCAATGAGAACACACACCATTTTAGACTCTGGTAGGTCGTATGTTGGTATAAACAATTGTTCGACCAAGACCTCACACTTCTGACTGTGTGCTGACATTTGAAGGAGGGAGCCAATGGTGGCCATTGCATCTACAACCCTGTTGTTTGTTCATGGGATTTGGTCAAACTTGATTGCCGTGAAATGTTGCTTAAGATCTTCAACCATGGTATGGTAGGGAAGGAGTTTATCATCTTTTGTTCGGTATTCATCATTGACTTGTTTTATGATGAGTTGGGAATCGCCATAGACTTGTAATTCCTTTATTTTCTAGTGGATAGCCAAGCGTAAACCTATGATGAGGGCTTCGTATTCTGCTATGTTATTGGTACATGCAAAGGCTATCTTGTATGATTTGGGGATGCCATCTCCTTGAGGTGTGACCAATAATATTCCTGCCCTCGATCCATTTTGAGTGTAGGAGCCATCAAAATACAATTTCCATGTGGAGGATGTGGTAATAGTCATAATGAACTCATCTGGTAATTCTGTGAGAAGAGGATGGTCGTCTGGAAGTGGAGCTTCAGCCAACTGATCTACAATGACTTGTCTCTTGATTGCCTTTCTGTCCACATAGTCAATGTCAAACTCGCTTAAGAGCATGACCCATTTGGTGGTTCTGCCAGTGAGAGCAACTTTGGACAAGAAATATTTAAGTGGATCAATTTTAGTAATTAATTTTGTCTTATTATTTAGCATATAGTGTTGTAGTTTCTGTGTGCTGAACACTAATGCCAAACATGCTCTTTCAATGGGGGTGTAATTGAGTTCATATCCTACCAACGTCCAACTGATGTAGTAAATGACGTTTTCCTTCCCTTGATCATCTGTTTGCACCAATAATGCCCCCAATGCCACTATAGTAGCACATATATACAAAATAAGGGGTTTTCCAAGAGCAGGAGGCATCAATACGGGAGGTGATGCTAGATATTTTTTTAATTTCTCAAAGGCCTTTTGATATAGGCAATCCCATTTAAATTTTGTGTCTTTACGCAATAGGTGTGCAAATGGATAGCACTTGTCTGCTAGCTGTGAAATGAAATGTCTGACAGATTGGAGTTTTCCCTAGAGACTATGCAGTTGTCTGAGAGTTTTTGGCAGAGGCATTTCCATAATAGCTTTTATCTTTGCGGGATCAACCTCGATGCCTCTGTGGGAAACAATGAATCCTAGTAGTTTTCCCGATGTGATGCCAAACACACACTTTTTGGGATTTAGGCACAACTTGTATTTTTCCAATCTTTCGAAGATCTGTTTTAGAATGGGGATGTGTTCTTATCTTGTCTTGGATTTTCCTAGCAGATCATCCATGTAGTCCTCCATAATTTTGTGCAAGAGGTCATGAAAAATTGTTGTCATTGCCCGTTGATACGTAGCTCTAACATTTTTAAGGTCAAAAGACATGACCTGGTAACAGAAGGTACCCCATGGTGTTGTGAATGCAGTTTTATGCTGATCCTCATCTGCTATCCTGATTTGGTTGTATGCAGAAAACCCATCCATAAGCGACAACATCTCATGTCCTGTTGTAAGGTCCACAATCATATCTATGTTTGGGAGCGGGAAATCATCTTTAGGACAAGCTATATTTAGATCTCAGAAATTTGTGCAGATGCGGATTCCCCCAGTAGGTTTGCCAACAGATACAATGTTGGAGACCCATTCACCATAATCTATTGGTTTGATAAATTCTGCGTCTAACAACTTTTGGAGTTCTGCCTTGACCAGGAGTGCAATATGTGGGTGCATTTTGCGCAATTTTTATTTTACAGGTTTTGCATCTGGGCAGACGACGAGATTGTGAACCACCAAGGCAGGATCCAACCCTGGCATACTGGAATAGGACCATGCAAAATTGATTTTTACCTCTGTAAGGGAGTTGATGAAGTCTTGTTTCTCTATTTCTGTGAGGGATTTGGGAATAAGCACATTTTTCGGAATGACTTCGGTGCCCATGTTGATGCTGTCTGTTTCTTTTATCAGCAAATTTGATTTGTCCTGTGGAAGATAACCAATGGCAGGGAGGTCAAATCCCTCATCGTTAAGTGTCTTTTCTAGGTTTTCACTTTCGGATACGCCCTTTGTTTTTATTTTTTGCTCATCCAAAGGTGCCTCAGGGAGGTTTTCACCTAGGGAATCATGTCTTTTCCTTTTATTATCTTTTTTGTGGCTAAGGGAATTGACCTGACTACCAAAGTATCCATTTTCATGTAGTTTAATACCCTCGATTCTGTTACAATCTTCCATATTTTGCGCTGTTAAGAGAGCAATGAGAGCATTATCATCGGTGCAAATATCTAAAGTGAGTTTGTCTCATTGGCCCCAGTCAATGAGTTCAGGATGGACAAGATGTAGCTCATGTGAAGTGGGAGGGGTTACGGGGGTGATGGTATTGATGTAAGCATCCAAGAAGATATCTTTCTCATATTCATAGGGCATTTCATGGAATTCCTCTTTGTCAGCACTTTCAATATCAGAAGAAGGACTAGAAGGGGCACTAGTGATAGTAATCTTAGGCATCAGGGTGTACCCCAAGCCTCTGTTGTATCTATAGGAGATAGGATTTATGGGCACTTTTCTTCCTTTCTCCTCTGGTCCCAGGCCGTGTCCTTTATAACCCATTTTTTCAACTATGGCAGATGCTTTTGGGTACATTTCTTTGGGTATTCTTGTTTGATCTTCATCTTCTTCCTGGTACAGTCATGAAGAGATATCTGCTTTGAGGTTCTCATTATCAAGTGGGCCCCATTGCTGAAAGGTGGTGTTTTGGTATTGCATGACTGGTTTTGGGTCCTTTTTTATCTCTTTTGGTTTGCCAAATGACTTAGGAGAGAGAGGGAGGTTGCCTATTAATAAGACGTCCTCCAATTTGTATTCCCCACAACCATTGTCCAAGATCTTGATTTGATTATTTGGTTGGGATGATGTGGAGGCAACATTTGATGTGTCAGATGGAGGCATTGGCGAGGGTCTATTTAGTGGGCAATGATATAGATGCTTCCCCTCTAATAGTTTGCAATATTGAAAAGGTTGGGGATCACCTTTGATAGTGATCACTCTTCCGTTATAGGGGAATTTGATGCATTGGTAATAGGTGGAGGGTATGGCCTGCAAGGAATGAATCCATGGCCTCCTGAGGAGAATGTTGTAAGGGAGGTCAGGATCTAGTACTTGGCAAGGGGTTTTTTTTTTTTTTTTAACCTTAGATTTAACAAAGCAAACAGAAACTCTAGATTTAACAGAGTAGAAACCCTAAATTTAACAGAATAAAAAAAATGTCAAAGGTCTGGATTTCTGATTGTTTAGATAGACAAGAGTATAATCTCCTACTTTCACACTTTCCTGCGGTCAGACATATTATATTTAAACAAAGCAGATAACAGAAAATGAAAAAAAAGAAATGCAGACTACAGTTAGCACCTAAAAATTTTAGACAAATTAACAGAGCAGACAGTAGCACTAAACCGACAGAAAAGTGTCAAAGGTCCGGATTTCTGATTGTCTAGATAGACAAGAGCATACTCTCCTATTTTCACACTTTCCTGCGGTCAGAGCATACAGTCGCGCTAAACAGAATAGAAAAGTGAAAGGTCTAGATTTCTGATTGTCTATATAGACAAGAGCATACTCTCCTACTTTCACATAGATTATAATTAAATAGAGCAGATAACAAAGCAAATAACAGATCAGATAACAGGAATTCAAATTCCCACAAAAACGCTCATGCTAATCACAGAGCTATCATGCTGAAACTAAAATAGAAATAGAAAAAGAACAGAAACAACAATGCAACATAAACAGAAAAGAAGTTGTTGCACCGAAATACAGAGCCACTATTTTGGAACCTACAAAAAAGATTTTTGTTTTTTTCTACAGTCGCGCTATTCTAGAACCTGCGTCTCACAACTCACAAAAAACTAAAAAAAAATATTAGTTCTTAGGGACGTGGGTCCCACTGGGCATGCCAAAATGAAGAGGGGAAAACAGATTTGAAGGTTAAATGATCAAAACATAACGAAATAAACATGCAGAATGCTAAAATATCATTAAAAGACCATTTCACCTTGCTATTTTATCTTCTCCTTCGGATTGAGCTTGATGAAGTGAAGGCACCCCTTGATAATGCTCCACTTGATGTGCTCCTTTGATTGCTGGATGTGGATGGCTCTCCAATGTTGTGCACAAATGGAATGGATTTGAAAAAAGATAAGGATGAGATGATCAAGTTGCCAAGATGATTTCCTGGGCTCAAAAGGGTAGCATAAACTTACTGGATTTCAAGATGTTTTGAATGAAGGGATGGAGCCTTATTTTATAGGAAGAGGAGAGAAAAATGGATGGCTAGGATGAATTCGAGATGAAGGGCTAAGATTTACTTGTGAGCTCACACAAGGTCCAAGAGAGGGTGTGGAGATCAAGATATATGCCTTAAAGGCATTTCGTATCTCCACATTCCACAAGATGCATTGGAGGAATTAAAAATTCTCCAAAAAAGGATATCATGGGGATTGGAGGAATAAAAAGGAATTAAAAATTCCTTAGGAGAGGGGATGCCTAGAGGAATGTGTGATTTCAAAAATCTTACATTCACCTAGGAAAAGAGCATTTAAAGCTAGTGGCTGGATGAAAAGGACAAAGAGTTGACTTTGTGGCTAATCATGCTGATTAACCATTAACGATTCATTAGGAGGGGGATTAGAGGAAATGTTACGTGGGACTAATATTTGTAGGAGAATTTGACTAGGAGAGAGAATGAGTGGAGGGAATAAAAAATTAGAAAAATAATGTTAAGTGAGTTTAGGGAGTTTCTAGAAGAATGAATTAAGAAGATGATTTGTAAGAATCATGTAGGTTAACTAATTAATTGAAATTAATTAGCTAAGAGAAAGATTTGTGAGGATTTGATTTTTTTAGAAGAATAAAGAAAGGGGTTGATTTATTAAATAAATCAATCATATACTATAGTGACAATATTAATTATATTTAATTAATATTGAGAGGAATTTGAATTAACATAATTAATTAATTAATTATGCGAGGAATTAAAAATAATTAAAATAATTATTTTCAAGTGTCTACACATATAACAAGAAGAAAATAAACCATCCATATAAATGAACACCATAACAGGGTAAACACACAAAGTTGGGTCCCAATCTCGCGAAAGTCCGCGGGTTGGGAAAAGAGCCTGCTAGAAACGGGTGCCCAAGCTATTAAAAAATGGGCACTTGTTTAGCAACGGGTGCCCAAAGCTAAACGGGCGCTCGTTTTTGAAATGTATTTATTTTTATTTTTTAAACTATTTTCCATCATTTTCACTGTTTCAAAAACGGATAGACGTTTCAGAGGAGCATGGGTACCCATTTTTTTCACCCTTGCTGACCCCCCAGACCATTTTTTTCCTCCGTCTAGGTATTTAGTTTTATTTTTTATATTTTGTTTTATTTATTTTTATTATTTTTCATAAAAAAAATGTTAAGTTATTGTTATTTTTTAATTTTAGTGTTTTAAAGTTTGAAAAACATTTTTTATTTTATTTTATTTCATGTTTAAAATAGTTTTTAGTTTTTAAATATTGCAAAAAACATGAATAGTAAAAACCGTAGAAAAAAAACAAAAAACATGAATAGTAAAAACTCTAGGAAAAAAAAACAAAAAAACGTAAACGAACAATAAACATTAGACACAAAAAAAAGACAATAAACCTTGAACAAAAAAATGAACACTAAACCCTAGATAGAAAAAATCGAACAATAAACCCTAGAAAATAAAGGAACAACAAACCCTAAAAAATTAACAAACAATAAACCCTAGATGAAAATCAACAATAAACCCCTCTTCTCCCTCTCACACACACGTACACGTTACCATCTCTGTCATTACGCTCTCTCTCTCTCACACACAATCTATCATTATCGCCTCTCTTTCTGACACACACACATTACCCCCTCATTCTCTCTCTCTCACACACACACATTACCCCCTCTTTCTCTCTCTCACACACACACACATTACCCCCCTCTCTTTCATTCACATGTTACCCTCTCTCTATCATTACCTACTCTCTATCTCTCAAATTATCTATTCTCTCTCTAACTCGTTGTATCTCAAATTATCTTCTCTCTCCCCCCCCCCCCCCCCCCACTCTCTCTCTCTCTCTCTGTTTTAATCATGCGTAAAAGTCTGAATGTTTAAATTTATATTTCTAAATGTTGTATTTAATTATAGGATTCTTTTGTAAAAGTTAGATATTTAATTTATGTTTAAATTGAACTTTAAAATGATAATGAATATGAATGTGTTTTTTTGTGTGTGTGAAAAATAGGGTGCTTAAAATTTGATAATACTCTAACTATCACTATTAATCCTCACTACTTCCTAACTTATCCCAATCTCTAAAGATATACTATATATTTACAAACATGATAACATGTCCTTTTTGTGTTTCTTTTTTCTCTTTTCTTTATCCTTTTATCTTCCTCTAATAACCAATGCCTCCTTTTTATAGTAAATACCCCCCTAATAAGAGAGATAAAATGAGAATACAAAACTCCCCATAAAGAAGTAGGTCACGTGCTAATGATGAAAGATTGAAGAAAAAGCATGGTCCATTACTTGCAAATAACATTTTTTTTCTTTTAGGAAGAAATAAATACATTGGTGACTGGAAATGTCATTATAATAAGTTGGGTAAATACAAAATTCAAATCTAAATAGACTTGTGTCTCTAAAAACTTGGCAAATATTCACATGTTGGAACAAAATGATGATAAAGAATCTTGTGAGGATCGAAGAAGATTGAGCGCCAAAGATAATATGATGGGTTGCCAATGATGGCATAGATATCATGAAAGGGGATATCAATATCCTCAAAAAAATATTTAACATATGTAATTCTAAACTCTCAAACAAGGATAATATATTCAAAAGATATGAATCCCAAGTGGTCATGTTTAGAAGGTGATTAATGCCATGCTAGACTAAATCAATTGGGTTTATGGAATTGGTGATAATAATCTAAAATAATAAAAAACATTTAAGATGGATATTAGGTCTTGATAGGATGAGTACTTGAAGAATGAGACAAGCCTCTAAATTGTCAAAACATGCAAGACCTATGATATAATAAATTTCCTCTTAAGTACCACCATCAAAGGGTATGTGATCTTCATCTACAAAGGGAATGAAACAATATACAATAGGATCCTTTAGGAATGGAGAGATATGAGGGTCTCCATGGATCTCCTAAAGTCTATTCCAAAGTGTGTGGGGGAAATCAATATCCAATGCAATACACATAGAATCATGATCTTGATACTAGATCAAATCACTCCTACATGGTCAATTATGTTACACCAAGATTATATAATTTCAAGTGTTTCTAGTTTAGGTATGAGTCCATACATAAAAGGAAAATGATTACACCACCTAAAACTTATCAAGATATCATTTTACAAAAGAATCATAGTTATCCCTTTCTAATTTTACCACAAAAGGATAAATAGAGAAACCTATGATACCTCCTCAAATAAAAAATTAAAAGATCAATAAAATCAATACATATAAAACATATCAAACAAATTCATCTCATGTAAGACGGTCATTTTCAAGTGCCAAGATGTCCAAGTAAATGACTAGAATGTGAAACCACAAAAAATAAAATATAAAATATGAGGGAATATTCTAGAAAATAATTGTGTGATCTATGAAGATTTATGAGCCACCTTTTCAATGCCACATGAAGCATGAAAAAATATGCTCTCTATCAAAAGTTATGAGGCTTTAAATTTACATAGCTTGATTTAAGTTAAGAGGACAATAAATCACATAGTGGCAGATTTAATAAAAATAAGAATCAAATATAGATCAATATTGGAATCACATTTTGTGGGTTGCGACTTTGAACAAGAAAATACCAATATAAAATTGAGTATAAAAAAAATAGAGTTTTTGTTTTGTTTTAACTCCTCCAAGAGTAGAGAACCCACTATTTATTCAAGCTTCAACTTAGTGTAGTACTACTAGTTGCGATCACTAAATCATCCAATGATTCTAGCAAAGAACACAACAAAGTAGTAGATGTATTGACAAGTTCATAGATATAACTTATGAATTTAATGAATTTAGTTAATTTAACCAAAAGAGAGTAGTTGAATCGAATCCTATCAAGTTGAAAATATAAAGTGGTAGCCTAATTGATGATAACGGTTAAATATTGCAAGGGTAGTAGATTGTAATTCCATGGAAATTACCTTCATTATCTAAATCAATGGAGTCATTTATTCATTATCTATTCTCTCTCTCTCTCTCATGATTATTTTTATGATTTTGATGGAACTTATACTAATGCATCTTTAGATGTTAAGAAGTATTGTTTGAGTTGCATGTGCATTATGATGTTTTATTTTGTAGAATATTTCTTATACTTTGATTTAAGTGGATAATATTTCTTAAATGATGCTTATTATTAAAATAGACCCACCTATTAATAATATTATAGATCTATGTGAGTTTCCTTTTTTTATATTTAAGTTGCTAAATTGTATTTAATTATAAGTTTTTTTGGAAGGTGAAATGTAAATTAAATAGTTTGTAATTGTAAATTTTCATGTTTGTATATATATGCAGATTATTTTCACAGAATGGATGAGTTTGAGATAGATGAGCTATTAGGTCTAGCACGACCTCCACCTCCACCTCCACCCCCTCCACCTCCGCCTCCACCTCCACCTCGACCCGATCAGTTGAGGCAGACAATTAGGATGAATATTGATTCTTTGATTAGAGATATCCATACTATTAGACGTGAGCCTCATCTACCTCCGTAGTTGTTATGCCTTTCAAATAGTATGCAAGGGATTGTACAGTCTGTACAAGCTTTAGATAGCGAGCTAGATAGCTATCGTAGTTGGCAGGAGGGATTGTGTGTATTTTACGTTGATGGCCTAACATACAAACAAGTCAATGATATAAAAATAACAAAAATGGATTTGAAACAATATTTTGTGAACCCTAAGATGGGTGAAGAGATAGATTCGAAGAAGCCATGGATATCAATTCGATGGTGTAGGCACCCAGGCATAGCTAGACACTTTTGGGAGTGGTGGTGGATGGTCACACTCCAATCATGAGATCCTGATGTATTTTTTAAATAAATTATGGGCCGAATTTGAATTGGGAAAAAAACCCAATTACTTTGATATTAGATCATTTCAAGGGGTCGGGAGAGGCATGCCCCAGAATAGGCCGAGAGAAAAATTGAGTGACAGGGTTAGAAACCGTGTGTGCGATGATCCATTGGTTCCTCTTCCATCACCAGTTGTTCCAACACCTGCCCATCATCGAGCAGTGGATTCTGCTCTAGGTTTATTTAGTACCCTGTTTGGCAATTTGGTACAATAGTTGCACATGGTGAGGGCTGCCCCTAGCTTAGCACATGTTTGCATGAGCTGTGGGGTTGTATGTACCAGTCCACAGAGTAAGGTTGCCCCTAGAGGAGATGGTGATTTTGATGATGCTGATACTTCCCATGGTGGTTATGATGATGCCAAGGAGGTTGTACATGCTGTTTTCATCTCTTCGTATGCCAAGGAGGCTGTACATGTTGTTTTCATCTCTTCGTATGTTGATCTCCTATGGGCAGACAATGATCAACCTTCAGAGGTACAAATTTATTTATATAATTTACAGTGCAATATTAAATTCCTTATATATACACATATGAACCATAACATGAGTCATTTTTTTCTGAACAGAGGATGGATCATACCATGTCATTGAGGAACCGACATCATGTTAACTCAATGCCTAGAGATGTTGGTGCCCCATTTACGGTATGTACTTTCATCTAGATACATTGTATTGATATGTACATTTAAAATAAACAATAAATTTTTTAATGTAATGATGTGTATGATATATTTTTTCAATTTTGTAGGGTGCTTCGTGTAGCACCAAGGTGGGTAGTTCTTCATGTGACTTGTGGACCGTTGAGGCTCAACCTCATATACCACTAGTATGTTTTTCATCCATTAATTTGAAGTGTTTATATGCTTACTAATTTATGTACAACTTTGATTCATGTTCGTTATTTTTTGCAATTGTAGGCTTCTAGATTGTTTGATGGTGCATCACATGTACGCCCTCACCCATCAGTTACTTTGCCTGCATCACATGTATACTTTTCTATGATAATCTTGTAGTCTATATATATACTTTATAATTTATGTATATATACAAGTTTGATTCATGCTTTATATATGTTGTTCAAGTTGATACCACTACCAGTATTGGTATGGCTATGGGATTGAGCCAGATGCAACCATCGACATTCTCATTTGCGCTGAAAATTAGAAAAATAATTTCTAATTTTTTTATATTGTGTACTTGGCTTTAATAGGGATTATCAAAATTGATGTACAATGTTTCTTTTTGCAAGACTTGACTACAACCACTTTTCTTGTACAGGAGGGTGGAGACACTGATACTGCACAGGAGGGTGGAGTCACTGATACTGCATAGGAGGGTGGAGACACTGATATTGCACACACACATGATGGTGCATCTCAGGACCACATGCAACAAGATGATTCATTTCAACCACCTTCACGTGGAGTGAAGAGGACTGCAGATGAGATGCACTCAAGTTCTTAGATTATATATTTTAGATCATGTCATGTTATTGTATTATGGACTTTTTATGATGACACTTGTTATGTTATCCCAGGACTTGTTATTATGTGATTATATATAGGACTTGTTGTTATGTGATTATATATAGGACTTTTTATTATGTCATTTTGTTGCTATTATGATATCAGGTCATGTTATGTGATTTGGCGCACTTTAGTGATTATATATGTGATGTTGTTTTGTTATTATGTTATTTGGACTTGTTTTAATGTCATTTCCTTATTATTATTTTTTCAAGACTTGTTATTATGTCATCAGGAATTGTTATATGATTGTATATAGGACTTTTTATTTATGACTTGTTATGTGATCTATTTATGACTTTATATTTTAACATTGTGATTGATCATCTTATAGTGCAATAGTTTATAATTCAATAAAATAATTATCCCAATTTACAATAACATCCTATTCTTAAAATAATAATAAAATCAAGAACTTACAATTAATCTATGAAGAGATTACGATAAAATAAATATATCATAAAAAATTAGAATTCAATTGTAACACAATTACAACGTGCACAAAAATAACATTAAGAAGAAGATAACTAATACAATGTTGTTTATGAAACCAAAATTGTATCAAATGTAGACGAATACAATGTTAAAGGGACAAAGAAAAACAATTATCATGATTAAATATAAAAGAGTTCACACAAGTAACAAAAACTTACATGCATATAAATTTTATATGAAAATTATAAAAGGATTATTAATTATAAATTAATCTCATAGAGGAATCCAATAGATTGATGGAACTAAGGCTAACCAAATTATTAGGAAGGTTTGAAGAACATTATTCAATGATTTGCTAAGCTTTGTAAATTTCCTAGCCCTTGATGTTTGAGTGATACAAAATTAGATGTCATAGACATTTGAGTGGAAGTAGACATAGATTCTTTCTTGTCAATTTCTTTTTGATATGCATAATTCTTTTGACATTTTGAAGGGTTGGAATAAGTAAAGGAAGCCCTGCTATATGGAATAATTACATTGAAAGATGGTAGGTGAACATTGTGACCTCCTTTTCCATAATATAATTCATTTATATAGCTATAACAAAGCCATTGGGCAATGAGTGTGTAACAACCTTGAATGCAAAATGTGTAATAGAGTAAGAGCTACAAACATAGTATCCACTTTCCTCTTAAGTTGACCACACTACTTTACTAGTGTATAGAAGATTTATAAGTGTAGATAGTAGTGGTATGAAAAGCATGGATAGAATGGAGGATGGCTAAAGAGAGTCAGAGATAGGAGGCAATCGAATGGTAGTAAAATAAAAAATCACACTATAAATATAGAGTTGTCATATTTTAGACATAATTCTATCTTTGAACTTACAATTAATCTATGAAGAGATTACAATAAAATAAATATATCATAAAAAATTAGAATTCAATTGTAACACAATTACAATGTGCACAAAATAACATTAAGAAGAAGATAACTAATACAATGTTGTTTATGAAACCAAAATTGTATCAAATGTAGACAAATACAATGTTAAATGGACAAAGAAAAACAATTATCATGATTAAATATAAAAGAGTTCACACAAGTAACACAAACTTACATGCATATAAATTTGATTCAACCTAATGTACCATCTGCATCCTCTCTCTTCTGCAATGTGTCTATGATTGCCTCATGCTATTCTACTGAAAGTGTCCACAATATCTTATTAGCAGGTCTACCTTTGTATCTTTCTAATTTGATGTTTGTTGCCACCACCAAATGAGAATAGTGTATAATCTTCTTTTCTGATTGATAGTCTTCATAAGATGGTAAGCCATTCCTTCTTGTTAAGTATTTGCGTAGCCATGTGCCAACTACCACAACAGACCCAACTGGATACTAAAAACCATCATCATCTACTTGATCACATATCAACTTTTTCTTAGGTTCTACACATCTAGCTACCCAATACTCAACCTGCTCATCATTATCCTCAGGTGCAACAACAACATACACATGTCCTAGAAAACAAATTTAAGTACATGTGGAAATAAAACTTGTTAGAATTTATAATTCAAATATGTAATCATAAATTATATGACAATATATAAAAATATATAATTTAAAGTTATAAACAAGAAATTGAATTAAATTACTAGGTTGTATGAGGTCTGAAACATGATCATAATCTTCTAATGCAAATGCATGATCTAGGTCTTCATTTCTTCTAACATCTTCATATTGTGTCTCACTAGGTGTTAAGGATTTGTGTTTCCATTCTTTGACCCATTCTGTATTCTTGCATTCTTCCCATTCACCTACAACACAAAATTGAAAAAAACATGCAAGCTCTCTAGGCCATATAGTCCAAGTGTTAGAATTATAACTCTTAAATGAATGCCATCTATCTGACCCATTGATTGTATCACAATCATATCTTGGAAGGATATTCTCCTCTTTAACTAGCCAGAAGAAATGTCTAATTGTAGAGTTCTGACTTGATCTTGTGGATAAAATTGCACTTGCATTTTTAAATTTAGCCTTTTCCTCGAATTTGAGTTGCTCTCTGCAAAGGGATCTCTTAACACATGCACTAGCACTATCATGTTCTCCTTTCCCATGTCCAGCCTCAAAAAAACTCCACATGTGTTCGATATTAGTTTTCTTATGAATCCTACTCAATCAATAAAACATTCTAGCATTCTTGAATTGCCCTATGCAATTATTAGACCATATTAGATGTTATGTCATCTGAATTTCTCTCTCCCTCAAATTCTAAAAAAAGGTCTTGAAGCAATACTGGACAAACTCAGATGAGTGTAATTTATTATCACTCATATAGAAATGGTACTCTCTCAAAATTTTGCGATCCTCTTATGTACTATATGGTGCATGCCTATAGACAATGTGGACAAAAATCAATACTTGCACTGAATTGTAGTATTGTGATTGGACCTCATCTTGTGGTGCAAGCATGTAGTTCTTTGCAAAGTCAACAACCGAAAGTATACTACCAACAGGAAATATATCCTTACATATTTGAAATTGACCATCAATCCATCTAGCATTTTGAGTGTGTTTAACATATTTAGGTATGATGTTACTCTTAAATTCATTCATAAATGCATGAACACTAACTTTTTCAGTGATTAGATCACATCGTTTTCCAACCTTTCCATTCTTCAGTGGATACTCAATAGTTTTAAATCTTTTAACATCAACTAATTGTTGTCCAAAATCATTTGAAATGTTTTCATGCAAACATTCATCCAACAATGCAAGATTGCCACATATATCACATACACCAGAAACACATGCATTGAAAATAAAATTTTGCTCATTTAGTGGGTTGCAAAACAAACTTGATATAAAACCCTTTATAGTTTTAGGTGGTATATTTATACCACATTCTTGGAACATTCCATTACTATGCATGGTAACACGTATATATCGAAATACATCATAATGGTAGCGAAATTGAACATGAGTTTTGCAACAACATGTGACACTTTCCTTGTTAATTCGAACATACCAAGGTTTACACTTTTCAAAAGACCTTTGATAAATGCTAATAGTCAACACCTTATTATCCAAAACAAATTTGTACAATTCAGTTTGAGTCATGTCCAATAGGTGTTTTGGATGTGGATCACAAATTTTTGACCCAACTCTTAATTTAAGAACATCTCTAACATTAGGTGATACTCTCATATTATCATGCCAGAATTTTTTGATCAAATTTTTGACTTCACCAGTAAGTTTCATATCAGAGCTTGGTAGTCTACCACTAAAAGTCCACAATTTGTTTGTCGGATCACTTTCAAAATTAACTCTTCTTTTTACAGCTCTTGACAAAGTTTTGCGATGAATATTAAGATATCCACTTATGTTACTCATCATTCTTTAATTAGAAGTTGTTTGGCTTACTAAAGTTGTTGTTACTGCCCGTCGGGCTGCATTTTTATCTTTAGAATGACTTTTCTTTCCAATTGTATCAAAGGCGCTAGCAATAGTCGATACAACTTGTTTTAAAGAATCATCCTTCTTCTTGGGTTTGACATAAAAGCCTAACTTCTTCATCACTTTTCACATTTTAGTCATTTTAATTAGTTGTACAATTAATTGACATTGAAACCCAAATTTCTTATTATAAAAAAAATGTCTAAACAATCTATTTGCATGTGTCCTAATCTGTCTCCATGAAACCAAGCCAGAAAGGTTGTCTAGTACATCACTTTTAATTTCAAAATTTTCATTCATTTGATTATCATTCAAACATGTTTCATTTTCAATTGGTGTTTCCATGTCTACATACACATTATTCATTTTAGTTGCAGGTGGATTTTCAATTTCATTTGGAGTTTCAAATTCAGTTTCAAGTTGAGATCTAGTTTCATTTGGGGTTTCAATTTGGATTTCAATTTCAGTTTCAACTTGAGTTCTAATTTCATTTGGGGTTTGATTTTCAATTGGAATTTCATTTAATAAGTAACTTGCTTCTACTAAATCACTAATTTCTTCATGAGAAAAAACATAGGGCTGTGAAGACATACATGTATCCAATAATGGATTAGAAGATGCACTTGAATTAAATGGTTCTATTGTGTTTCCTTTGTCATCTTTTATGGTCTCATTGATGTTCTCCACTTCTAAAATGATTGTGGAACTTGAAGCTCCTTGTCTCATTCTTTATCTTCTCTCTTGTTGACGCATTGCCTCCTCCCTACTTGTTGCAATCTCCTCAATTGTCAGAACCTTCCTTTGCCTCTTCCTATGTTGATTTGATCCCATGGTTACACCAAATTTTGAATTCGAATTGATCTCCTTACCAAATCAACAATAAGACAAACAAAGAGAATGATTAACCAAAACATTCTCTTTGCAGATCATACCTATCAGGCAATGATTGAAAAATCATTCAATCATTGGGATTTGTGCTTGTGGGCTAGATTTTGGCCCAATGGATCTTTTCAAAAATGGGCACCCGTTATTTAATGAAATGGTTGCCCATTTTTAAAGGGGCAGGAAACAACCCTTAGCATTGTTTTTTTCTTCAGGATAGGCTTGGTCCCACCAAGCCTATGCTTGGAAAACGACATCAGATTTCTACCTTGGCATAATTTTTTGAGGGCCTTTCTGATTGATTTTTTTGACGAAACAAAAACCCATTAGAGTTTTTAGCGTCCTGATTTCAGAAATAGAAATTTCATAGTGATAAGATTATTTTTATTATTTTTGTATTATTTATTAATCAAAAGTGGAACCTAAACCTAAAATACCAAGGTTCACTAAAACTTAAATAACTTTTTTGTTTTTAGGATTTTAGAAAAATAAATTATATGACATCAATCTACATACAATTATTTTGAATATTATATATTTTTTTTAAATATGATTTTTTCATCAAATTATGGTGGTCGTGCACCCGATGTTTTGAAAATATACTTTATTATCAGTTAAAAATTAATAAAAAAATATATTCAATAAAAAATAAGCAAAAATATTCTCATCAATATTTGGTGTCTTAGGTATCATTTCCCAAAAGGATTTGCAAAAATTCATTTATTTGCATAAAAAAAGGGTGGTCGTACACATGTGTGGTATGGTCCTGAAACAAGCATTTTGAAAAACTGGTTTTTAAACATGCCTACTAAAAAGGGATTTCTAGCATGTGGGTATTAAAATAAATTACGTATTTGAAAAGTATACTCCGAGCACTACATTTTCTACTACTGAAGTTTTTTGAGATTCAATCTCTAAGTGCATCAAATTTTGACATCAATCGACATAAAATTTGAAAAATAGAGAAAACACTTCCACTTTTTGCCCAAAAGTGGGACTCAACTTCTTGTAGCCACACACACAAAATTTATACGTGGAAACCTCAATGAGGAAAAACCACGGTGGGATTTGTGACCCACAATATCAGTTCACTAGCCATATGAAAAGATATTACATATAATAGGGGTGTGCACTTGTCGGAAGGCACGCTGCCTAAAGCATACTACTCATCACTGAAGAGCCTCACTGACTACAAGCTTTCTGCCAAAGGAAATTACTGAAAATGAACTCAAGAATGCATCTGCTGTGCCAAATAGAGTTTTGGTTCTGGTTCTACTCTGTACCGGTTCATAAACTCTGAACTACTACCGGTGTTTCTTCTCCTCCAAGAATGCTTCCCAAGCTATCTACAGATAATTGCATGATATACTACTCACATTCAAAATGATCTCCATACATATATTTCGCATCATATAGTTCTGCTATATTCTCCTATATCCACACATTTCATTTATTTGGCTTTTTTCAAAAATAACCTAGCAGACTTACCTATATACCTATTACAAATGATATGCCTTATGTCGACTTACAATACGTTTTAAAAAGATATTCAATGTCTGCCTTGACAATATTTACAAAATGATTTATTAAGTAAATCCTCCTTGATGTCGGCTTCCAAAGAAGTATTGATGTCGATGTCGGTGTCGGTGTACCCCTGAATGCTCCAAAGTCTATATCTGTTGGTATATGCCTCCTAGTGATGGTTTATGACTTCCATCATATCTTGTTGCTATCAATGATAACAAAATGAATCCAATGAGTGTCAATTACCAACAATCTCCCCCTTTGGCATTGATGGGAACACTCATTTGAAAAATGGCTTCCCTATCGATATGCTCCCCCTGAGCAATACATTCCATCCAAAATGTGTTTCCCTGATATTTTTCACATATGAACATACTCCCCCTTTGACATTAATGCCAAAGACCGGTGAAAGAATTGAAAGAATAAAAGAATACTATTAGTTTCACAGGAGCTTAGTCATCTTCAGGATTTCTGGGTATGCCTTTTGTAATAACTAAAGATATGTATCCCAGCCGGATGTGAAAGTATCAGAAATAGATGCAAGTCCACTTAGTAAGTAGGAAAGTGTTTCTTTCTCTTGGATATCTGCCAGTGTGGGTTTAGCTATCATATCCATGCACTCTTTCTTGTGAATACCCAATGAATCTAGTCTAGGACTTACCAATCCTCTTATATTTCTTGCTCTTCTCATTATTTTATCTCTCTCCTTCTCAAAAGAAAATATTTGGTTCTCCAAGGACAAAATTTGTCCATCAACAAATGTGGTTAGTGTAGTCAATCCATCAAAAGAGTTAGCAATTTTAGTCATCTTATCATATAACTCCTTCAATATGTTGTCTATATTAGTTGTAAGACTTTCTATGTTACAATACACTCTGAAGATATTTGTACATTGTTTTAAAAAAACCTTAATAGGGATAAGTTTGTCCTCAATTTTCTTCTTCCCTGTTTCTATAAGCTGATCAAAAGTTGTTCTTTTTGCTATTGTGAAATTGTCCAAAGCCTATCGGTCTGTAATTTGCCTAAGAGATTGAAAATTGTTGGATATGTACTCTGTTAGAGTCTTAAGCTTACTAGAAGGGCTTGCTCCATCTTCAATCTGACAGTTAGGTAATAATCTATGCAACACAAAGACTGAATGATCAATTAATCCTTTATCTAGAATACCTTCCTTCAATAATTTCTGAGTAGCCATCATCATTAATTCAGTTGGATTCAACTCAAAGATTGATTTCTTCTCAACCTGAGAAGTGTCAATTACTAAAACCATTGCCGGGAAATCAGTTTTACCTGCCGGTATGGACTCAGTGGCTTTTACATTGTCCATCTCAACCTCTATTTCACCGGTGGCTTTGCCACTTGGTGCAGTGTCGGTTACTGTCGGTGGAGTATTATCCACAGAATTTTCAATGTCCTATACATTGCCTTGCTAAAAAATGGTCTGTGTCGGTACAGACTATACACTCTCCTTAGCTGCCGGTTGTGTTTGAGTATCTATAGTGACTATTAGTTGTGTCAAAACTAGAGTTGAACTCCCCAAAATACCTTTCCCTTTTGATTTGTCAGGAATGGTGGAAGTTGTTGCCCTTGCAAATTCTTCTTGAGATGTGAGAAAGTCTGGGTTTTCCTGAAATAATTTGGTCCATCCCTTACTTATCTCATTTACCACCTCATTTATGCTCCCCATCATAAGGCTTATCTGTCGGGATTTACTAATGAAGATTGTCCTATTTGCAATGTCTATACATCTTCTCATTTCCTCATTATTTTCAGCACCGCACAATTCCAAAAGTGCAACTTCTTTAATCTCCCTATCCCTCTTGACAAGGTCAAGTCTCCTAGCCTCAAGTTTATTATACAAGGATAAAGGTATCTTTCAATTAAGTCTTTCTTATAGATGTCCATATATAAAAAAAATAGCCTCTTCTAATTCACTTTGCTCATTCTCTTCTAAATCTTCATAATACTTAGATATAGTTTTCAATATTCCATCTTTTGTAATTTCATTAGTAAGCTCAGCACAGGTCATTGTGGTCTTATCGGTTCCAATATCATCACCCTTCTTAGTTTTTCTTGTGGTTGTCGGTGTGTCTGGTTTCCTCTTTTGCATAGGCTTCCTTGTCGGTGGTGGAGGTGCAGTAGGCTTAGTTGCCTTTCTAACAAGTCTCCTCCTAGGCTCTACCTTCTTTTGCTCTACCAGTGGTTTTACCATATTCTTTCTTTGTACCCTTCTGAAAGCCAGAGGTTCATTATCCTTAGAATCAAAGTCTGAAGTGATAGGGGAAATGTGAACTTGTGGCTTCTTCACTTCTGCAATACCAACCTCTACTGGTTTAGCTGCCTATTTAGATTTGGAACCTGGCTGAGTCTCTATCTTATACATCACATCTTGTACGTATACAGACATCTTTTCTATTTTCTTCTCTCTTCTCTTCCTATTAAAACTAGTTTTCACTTCAAGAGCCTTCTCTCCTACTAAACCAAAATCTTTTGTCTTGTCACCTAATGGGGCATCAAACAACATCTTTGCATAGACTTCAAAAATGCTATCATCCACCTCATATCCAAGCTCAGTAATCCAGATTTGCCTAGGTTCAACTGCTTCCATAAGAGTTTCATCAGTTTTTACCATGAAACAGATATCAGTGGAATACTTCTCCATAATGTTCTTTGAATTCTCTCCCTTTTCCTCATGTTTTCTTGAAAAGTCTTAAAATACCCTCAAAGTTTCTCATCTCTGATGGTACTAAGATTGATGATAGCTTCCTTGATCTGCATACCTACCAGTATGTCATGAGCCCAATGCTTCTTCCCTAGACCAGGTAGCTCATTTAGGAAGTAAAGAATTAAACAAACAATCAAGTTTACATATCTAAAAGTGCCTTTCTTGATTCCTTTGATCTTTCCAAGGTTTACCATTTACTCACTCCTCATCCACTCACATAAATCATATTTCACATTGTTCCTTAGCATCTGATATGTAGCATGAATGCATGAACTAGCAACATAATTTAATTGATTAGATTGAGTTACCTTGTAACCTATGATCATGCTTGCAAACTTTATATCTATGTGGGTGATTGTGCTTATCCTCATTGATCTACTATCAGGTGTAGCACCAATGAGTTTCTCGACCTCTGTGTTGGAAATTTTCTTGTCAAGTTCTTGTCCGACCCTGGGTAAGTCGGTGACAGCTTTAATTGCCTCTATCGTGATCATGTAAGGCCTATCTAGCCAAATAGATTCGGTGTGAACCCAACTCAAAATGTATCTGATCACCTCATCTTTGAATTCTCGTATGTACAAAATACCATTTAACCCTAGATCCTCAATTGCTTTGAATTCTATTTTGATGGTTTTGGAGTCTTCTAGTATCACGGATTGATACATGCTTTTGATGTCTTCAATGCCCAAATCCTCAAGGGTGCAGTGAATGTATTCCCTCACATCTTCAACATACATTACACCGTCAGGAACCCTAGAAAATGCTCCTACAGAGTCTTCCTTTTTAGCAATTTTGGGAACCTCCTTAAATACTTGTCTTAACCTATCCTTGACTTCGACAATGGTGGGATTTGAAATAAAAGTAGGAGCTGAAGATCCAGATACCATGTCAAAAAAATACCTGAAAGTGAGTGCCGGTGGAAGATTGATAATTGCTCGAAATCTTTTCACAATGCTTCTGCTCACTCTTGACTCACCTTCACTTCACTCTAAATGCTTGAAGGCTTTGTGAGTGAAAATGAATTCACTTACCCTCTTTTATCAGTGAATAAAACCCTAATTTTATGTAATAAATGCTTCACCAACAACCCTATGGATGTCAGTTTCATAGTTATGTGCCAAGTGAACCTTCATCGATGATGAACACAATTCTCCAAATCTCTTTCCAGATCTTCTTAGATCTCTTCTGGGGTAATATGCAAAATTTGGCAATGACTTTGCCAACCCCTAAGGCTTATGCCCTAGATACTGGTGGAATTTCCTGTCGGTGGAGGAATACTCTATTCTACTGCTGGAGTTACTGGTATAGATCCATCTCCACTTGGTTCTTCAGATTTTCTAACCCATTTATTGGTGTGATCTTGTTGTATTTCATCTACCTTCTACTTTCCTTTCTCATTATCTTTATCATTATTAACCTGTTGAGTCTTGCTTCTGCAATACTTAGCAATATGACCTATTTTGTTGCATGCATAACATGCAACATTGTTCTTCTAAATTGCTTTGACATATCCGATATCATTTCTTGACCTACAATGATTAGCAAATGTCCAAACTTTCCACATGCATGACATTTAACATTCATTCTGCAATCTTCTAATCTATGACCATATTTCTTGCAGTTTGTGCATTGATCGGGAACATAATTGTAGTTTTGACTTGCCTTATTTCTACATTGTTTAGCCATATGCCCAAATTTATTGCAAACAAAACATCTACCATTGAATTTATAAGAATTAAATTTCCTTATCGGTTTCCTCTGTTCTGATGAGTTCTGCATACCGATTGTCTGATCTTCATTTGCAATACCGGATCTTTCACCTTGTACAAATCCAAGTCCTCTCGAATCATCAATCTATCTTTTTCTTTTCAATAAGTCATCCAACTATGCATCACTGATCCTAAAATTTTCTTTATACTCACTTGTAGTAGTCAGATCATCTCTTAGAGTGGTTACTTGTCTTTCAAATTCTTGTACATTGTTTCGAGAGTGTGCCAAATCAGTTCTCAACAGATTATTCTCATGAGTCAATCTGCCACATTCATCAAATTTGTTCTTCAGAGATATAACAAGATTATCTTCCTTCTTCTTTCTATCCTCAATATCATTTGATAACCTCATAGTCAGATCTTGTATTTCATTCTTCATGAGCATGCTTGCTTGACTTAGTTTTTGACATTGTTCCTTATGAGAATTTTTCTCCTCATCATCCGGTTGTTGCAAAAGTTCTTTTCTCTTGGCTTGAGTAGATGACAACCTTTCTTGTAGGATAAGAATGAGTTCATTTGTAGAATTCAATTCTTCTTGCAATTTCAAGTTCTTCATCCTTTTAGCATCATAATCCTCAAGAGCCATCTCAAGTTGCTTCTCCATAGCCATGTTCAAAGATTTCGGTTTCAGGATCTTCCTTAAGCTGTTAAACTTCTTCCAAGGAACCAAGCTCTGATACCAATTGTTGGGATCCAAGAACACTGAGAAGAGGGGGTGAATCAGTGTTCTACCAGAATGAACATGTTTTAACTTTCTAGACCATGCATATATATACCAGTAAACAAATAAACATATAACAAGAAGCAAATAAACCATCCACATAAATGAACACCATAACACATAAAATTTATATGTGGAAAACCTCAATGAGGAAAAACTACGGTGGGATTTGTGACCCACAATATCAATTCACTGACCATATGAAAAGATATTACATATTATAGGGGCCTGCACTTGCAGGAAGACACACTTCCTAGAGCATACTGCTCATCACTAAAGAGCCTCACTGACTACAATCTTTCTGCCAAAGTAAATTACTGAAAATGAACTCAAGAATACATCTGCTATGCCAAATAGAGTTTCGGTCTTGGTTCTTCTCTATATGAGTTCGTAAACTCTGAACTGCTACCGGTATCTCTTCTCCTCCAAGAATGATTCCCAATCTATCTAGAAATCATTGCATGATATACTACTCGCATACAAAATGATCTTCATACATATATTTTGCATCATATAGTTCTTATATATTCTCCTATATCCACACATTTCATATATCTTGTTTTTCTCAAAAATAACCTAGCAAACTGACCTATATACCTATTACAAATGGTATGACTTATGTTGGCTTACAATACATTTACAAAATATATTCAATGTCATCCTTGACAATATTTACAAAATGATTTATTAAGTAAATCCTCCTTGATGTCGGCTTCCAAAGAAGTACTGATGCCGATGTCGGTGCCGGTGTAGCCCTGAATGCTCTGAATCTTGTATTCACTGGTATATGCCTCCTAGTGTCGGTTTATGACTTCCATCATATCTTGTTGCCATCAATGACAACAAAATGAATGCAATGAGTGTCAATTTCCAACACATTCATCACAAAAAGTACTTACCAGTTTGATGATTGGTGGTATATGTCTCACATAGCCCTTTTTGCTTACTTTAACCAAGTTATCAAATTTTATATGGCCTAATCTCTTGTGCCACAACCAAATCTCATCCACTTGTCCCATCATTCATTGGGATTCAAAGCATTCCATCAGATTTACACATTTCCATCTATCATTTTTCCTTCTACTACAATCTAATCGGTACTCTCTTTTCTTATCTGGCAACTAGTAGAGTCAAAAGTGAATTTGTATCCTTTATCACGCATTTGAATCACACTAAGAAAGTTATTCTTTAGACCTTCCACATAATATACATCATGTGCCTTCAATTTTCCATCTATGTTCAAAGTACCTTTTCCTTTTATCTTGATGGAAGAGTTGTCTCCAAATCTTACTAAACCTCCATTCCAATCTTCAAACTTCATAACTTTCTTTTTGTCACTGGTCATGTTATTGGAACATCCACTATCTACAACCCATAAGTTTCTTCTTTCTACATGTAGGGTAGTCTACACAATCAGACTTGATTATGCTTTATCCTTGTTCTTCTCAACCCAAACCAGGTTGGCTTCTTTCTTCTTATCTGTTGCAATTCCATGCTCTGATTTAGTCACTTGTTTTTGATTTGGTACTGACTTCTTTTGCTTGGTTGTTCTGAGTTTGCAATGTGCCCATACTTTTGACAATTATAGCACTTCATGTTAACATTAAATGATGAGCTTGAAAACCTATTGTAGGATATTGATAGATTTTTCCTACATTCAAAAATCCTATGACCTAAATCATTACACTAGTAACATACAACATTCATCTCTTAGAGTGAAACAAAATAATTTCTACTTTCAAAACTAGAAGGGGGCTTATTCATTAGTCTACAATCAAGAATTTTATGTCCAAACTTATTACACTGGTAGCAGTAACCATGGAATTTGGGTACATACCAGTCTTGTTGATTTGGACCATTAAACCTTTGTCTTATCGGATGTCTTTCTCTCATGTTGTTGACTCCACTGAATCCCTCATTATCTACCTTGGGCTTCCCTTTATGATTTGCATATCGGTTTACTATGTCGCCCTTCTGGTACTGAGAATTCCAGTTCACAAGCTTATTTCTTGTAGCTTTAGCATGGGTCTTCTTTTTGGTATCTTTGTTGACTGTAAAGGTTTGTTTCTCTTTATTTTCACTTGAGGAAGTGAATTGTATTTCTTTACCAAATGTGTCTTTGTTGTTTGAGCTTTGTCCTTATTCAAATCCTATACCACCAATATCTTTTGAATGCTTTTGATTTCTCAACATATTGTCTAAGGCGTCAGTGTTTCCCTCATACTTGCTTCTCATCTTCAATTCATCCTTACTCTTTTCAAGCTTGTTTCTAAGCCTTACAATCTGTTCTTCTAACTTCTAATTCTCCTTCTCCTTCTATATCAAATAGGAGGATATAACTTCACATATCCTCTTCGCTTCTTCCAACTAGAGTTTTAGATCAGAAATTGTTTTCTTGGAATCATCAAAAGATTGCTTTAGATAATCTTGTTCTTCTGCAACAACATACTTAACATTCTTGAGTTCTCTTCTTGTTTTATTTAACTCCTCAAGTGTGCTTATCAAGTCACCTTCTACATCCACTTTATCTTCAATGTCTTCATCTTTATTATCCTCATCAACCGGTTCATCTAACACCATAAAGATATTTATTTCTCTTTCATCCTTAGATAAACCTTCATCTGATACACTTTCTTCATCTATAGCATCATCTTCAAATGTATATAGACTGTTATGCTTCTGGTAGCTTCTTCTTTCTTGCTAATAGACCTTCTTCTCTTTATCTTTACCAGAAGATTTGCCAAAACTCCTTTTCTCATCTCCACCGGTTTCACCATAGTGACGTTTAGAAGAAAAGTGACCTATTTTACCACAGTTAAAACATTTGAAAGGTGGTTTTCCTTTATACTTACCGGATCCTCTTTTGAGCTTTCTTACAAATTTTTCCACCTCTATCTCTGAGTCTTCACTGGATTATTTATGAACAATTTGTTCCTTACCCTTTTTGGTGGATTTGAAAGAAGCTTCTTTCTTGGAAGTTCCTTCATCGGTTTTCCTCATCTCATAAGCAGTTAGGGAGCCAAATAACTCATCCATCGAAAAAAAATTTAGATCCTTGGCTTCCTTTTATAGTAGAGACCTTTGTATCATACTTAGATGTGAGTGATCTAAGTACATTTTTGGTAATAACTTCATCTGCTATATCCTCTCCAAGTCCTCTGATGGTGTTCACAGTTTCATCTACTCTTTGAAGATAATCTGCAATTTTTTCTTCATCTTTTATCTTCAAGCCTTCAAGATGACCTCTTAGTGTTTGCAACTTTGCCTCCTTGACCTTGACATCAACTTCAAATAATCTTTGTAGGAGGAACACCAGGGATAGTATACCCATTCTTTACAGACGTCCAAACATACAAACCTAGGGAGGATAGATAGCTTTCCATTCTTTTGATCCAAAAGGTATAGTTGGTTTCATCAAACATGGGGGCTTTGGAAGAGGAGGACTCATTTCTTGCCATTGTGTTCTTAAATCACAATTTACCCAAGCTAGAGAAAGCTTTGACCAATAGGAAACGTAAGGCTCTGATACCAATTGTATAACACAAGATATCACTGAGATGGGGGCTGAATTAGTGATTTTAAACAATTTTCAACTATGTGTGTGCAACAGGTAAAGTAATGAAACACATACAAAGATTGCATCACACAACACCGGATATATGAGGAAAAACCTTGGTGAGAAATGTTGTTGGAGTCTACTGCTCCAATCTAGCCTCACAATGAAACAACATTTTTACAAATATTAGGGCACCAAACCAAGGAAGATCAACCCCTAATGATTTATGAGCACCAACCTCTAATACTATTTTGAGCATCAACTCAAGGAGCACCAACCCCTGCACTGAGTACCCACTCAGTGAAATACAATGAGATAAAATTTAGATACAATGAAATCTCCTTGTTACGAATGAGGTTTTATAACACCTGCACTCAGTCTTTTCTACCGGTTTCAACTCTTCTCTGTCTCACTAGTTCTTATACTACCGATTATCAATTCACTTTCTCTGATCCCTTACCGATTAGCCTCTGTCTTTCCTTGTTAGGGGTCCCACAGATACTGAGAGGGGGGGTGAATCAGTATCTAACTAGTAATTAGAATTTCTTAACTTAAAACATGCAGAACATAATATAACAGTGTACCAGTATGTAAGAAATAATGCAATAAATAGAATCAAGAACATCCAAATGAAAAACACACCATAACACAAGATGTTAATGAGGAAACCCAGTGTGGGAAAAACCTTGGTGGGATTTGTGACCCACAATATTCACTCACTGGCCAATAAGAGAATATTACTTACAATAGGGGCCTACACATACAAGAAGGCCAACTGCTTAGAGCTCACTGCTCAATGGGAAGTCTCACTGACTTACAATAAGGATTATACAAATCCAATATCTTGTACTTCTTTACAATAGCATCTTCTATGCCAGATTCAGTACCGGTTCCTGCTCTGTTCTTTACATATACCTCTTGACCTATATTTTGCACATTAGGTCTGCCTAATATTTTCCTTTATGCTTCTACATCACATTCATTTTTTTTTCTTTTTTTAAAATGTCTACAATGATCTCTTTTATATATAAGAGTCATTTTACAATTTGCCAAGTCGGCTTACACATTTTTAAAATAATAAATAAAATATAATATAACAAAATCCAATCGGCCTCTGTGCCAGTATACTTCCTTTCTTCTGTGTTGGTGCCAGTGTCAGTGTCCGGAGTGTTGGTGTGGAGTGTGATCAGCTGATGCTAGTATAATGCCTTTGCCGGTGCCATAGGATTGCAAGGTTGCCATCAATGACAAAACCTTCAATCACATACAATGTCTCATTGGAGTGTGCATATGCCAACAATCTCCTCCTTTGGCATTGATGGCAACACTCATGAGAAATTTCAAAAAGTATCCAAAAATGTGTAGTCCAAAAATGTTACCAAAAAATGTGTGTGCTCCCCCTGAGCATATGATTCTCATGATTTGAATTTTCTCATCCCACTACTCCCCCTTTGGCATCAATGACAAAGGTTGTCAAGATATTAGTAGAGTTTGTGGTTTCAACCTTGTAGCTGGATAGTTATAATTTGAAAAAGATCTCCCAAAACTAAGTTTATACTGTCCGTAAACTTTTTGCTATCCTTTATTGTTGTCTCTGTTCTCTTCACTGTACTGGTGAGATGCTGTAAATGCTCTGCCAGTGTTTTGCTTCCCTGTATTAATGCCTCAAAAATTTCCTTCCCCAGAGATGCTAGATAGTCCAATCTTGGACTTAGTTTAGATCTCAAATGTTTTTCCTTACTTATTATCCTTTCTTTCTCTCTTTCCAATTTGAGCAGTTCTTCCTCAAAATTTGTTATCTTCTCCTCAAAAACTGATAGTGTATCAGGTGAGTTGACAAAACTATCTGCAAGTTTATTGATCTCATCTTGTAACTTGCTCATTTTCTTGTCAATATCTACAGTCAAAAAGTTTGTTTTACAGGTATCTTTGTACAGATTTTTGTATTCTTTCAACAAATTACATAGTTCCAGTAGAAGTGTGTCAAAATCTCTATTACACTTCTTTATTTGCTCATCAAAGAATTTCTGCTTTTCAATTTCTACCTTATCCTTCACTGAATCTTCCTTTATTTTCTTAATGTTTTATGAGATATATTTACACAGTGTATCCAATTGTCCTAAAGAATCTTTGTTATCTATATTACAGTTAGGAGCTATTACCTTCAAAATTGGTATGGTATCATCAATTGCTTTGTAAGCTTGTGAGCTGCAGTCGGTTATTTTCTTGATAGAATCTAATAACACCTCAATCACATTTGTTGATTTGTATCCTGATGATGATCCAACAATCTGAGTACCGATGGAAGTAACCAAGCTTGTATTGACCTCTGGTAGGTCAATTTGTGTTTGCATTTCTTTAAGCACTAGTTTTCCTACTTCACTAGTTACCGGTGGCATTGTTTCCTTATGTACCTATTCCGGTTGCTGTTGTTGTTCTGGAGCCTTTAGCTCTGTTTGTTTCTCTGTAGGTTTCATTTCCTCAGTTTGTGTCTCAGTCTCTACCTTTTTCTTTTTATCAGTTTCCTCAGTCACTGGAGGCTCACTAGCCATATCCGATTTATCAGTTGTATCTTTGTCTACTACTATGTTAATCTTCTGAGTATCAACATTCATAGTATATAGGACTTCAAGATTAGGATTATTATCCTCTACATCCATACTCTCGGTTGTCAGTTGATCTTCAGTAGTTGTTGACTTTACTGGTGGAGTATTTAAAGAAGGTGGGGGTAAGTTGTCTCTAACCTTGATACTTGGTGGTCCACCAACTTTACCTTTCCCCTTGTCTCTATCTTTTTGATATACCTTTATGGGTTTAGGGTTCCTGTACTCTTCTTGTTTTTCTTTCTCAACCAGGAATGTATCCCATCCATCTTTTGTTTCCTCTGTCACTTCATTAACTCTTCCTACCATTAGTGAAATATGCCGGTGTGTAGTAGAGAATACTGACTGGTTGGCCTTTGCAATCATATCATCAATTTCTTGTGGAGAGTTTACCGGATATACAACAAGTAGCTTCTCAATTTTTATTTTCTTATCCAATTCTATCACTACCTATCTTCTTGCCTCTAGTCTTTTGAATAATTCATCTGGTATTTCATTGACTACTTCCATAAAAAATTTCTTGTACATATCCATGTGCAATATAACACTATTTTCAACTTGTTCTAACACTATTTTCAACTTTTTCTATCTCATCAACTATTAGAGTGTCATATATTTTCTCTATGTTCTTCAGTTTACCTTCCTCTGTGATTTCATTTAGCAGTATATCAAGAGGGGTCAAGTTTCTGTTTGTCATTTTCTTCTTCTTGGGTGTCAGTTTCTTCTTTGGTGTGGCCTTTCTAACTGGAGATCTCATAGCTTGTTGCTTTTGACTTGTCCTCCTAGGTGAAGGTGTGGTTGCCGGTGAGGGATCTCTTTTTCTTACAACTCTTTTAAAAGTTGCAGGCATGTCACTTCCTGAAGAAGTACCTACCAGTGATAGGTGAGTTTTAGGTTGTGGAGTTGCTAACTCATCCTCTGTTATGTTGGTTTTCTTCAATACATCTTCCTTAATGGCTTTTGCTTGTCTGAACCCTTTCCTTACAACTGCCTCAACATTTTTCACCCTTTTCTTTGATTGAATTTGTCTTTCAATATTCTCTACACTACCAAATACTTCTTCCTTTGGTTCTCTGGGGACTTCCAGAAGTGCTTTAGCATATGTTTCAACTATGTGATCATCTGTTTCATATCCCATCTCGGTTACCCAAACTGTCCTTGGGATGGCCACTTCCATCCAGATTTCATCTTTCTTGATGAAAAAGAATATATCATCTTTGTATTTGTCTACAATCTTCTGTGATAACCTTACTCTTTTCTTCATTTTGGTCTTTAATGCTTGGAAAAAGTCATGAATATTGTTTTCCTTGTTCTCACCCATGTTATTGAATAGTTCAGTCAATTGTTTGCCTACCGGTATGTCATAACCAAGTTCTTTGTAACCTATACTGGGAACCTATTTTGTTATATGTAGCATTAGGCATACTAACAAATTTCCAAATTTGAAAGTTCCTTTCTTGTCCTTCTTGAACTTTCCAAGATTGTCAATTAATTCATCCTTTAACCACTCACATATGTCAATTTTTGCATTGTCTGTGACCATGTCATAAGCACTCTTAATGCATGAACTTGAAACTAAATTAAGTCTATTAGCATGAGTAGCTTTATACCCTAATATCATACTGATGAATCTTACATTGATATCTTTTACATCATTAACCCTTAGAGACCTCTTGTCAAATGTTGCACCAGTTAGGTTTATAACTAGGTCATTGGAAACTTTCTTGGTTTTATCTGGTCTTTTACCGGTGGTCGGTAACCCTGTGACAACTTTCATAGCTTCCTTGGTGATTTTATAGATTGCATCTAACCAGAAAAATTCTCCATGTACCTTGCTTAAAACTATCCTAATCACATCCTTTGGAAATTCAGGAATGCTAAGGATCTCTGTAAATCCTAGGGTCTCAATGATCTTGTGTTCATCCTTTATATTGCTGGTATTATCACATATCATGATTTTAATACATGGTTTTAATTTCCTCATCTCCTAACTCTTCAATGTTGTAGTGGATGTACATTCTGGGGTCTTCAGCATATACAACTCCCTTAGGAATTTGAGAAAAAGCACCTAAGGTATCATCCTTCTTTGCTATCTCGGGAACTAACTGAAATACGGGCCTAGGTCTTTTTATTACTTCAACAACAGTAGGGTTTTCTATATATTCAATTGCAGAGGTGGATGCCATGATTAAATACCTTTTACTGCCTTGGATGGATGATTGCTTGGAGTGTTCTTGCTTCTTGCTCGAAATGCCTTAGCTCGGAGTCTTCGCACTCTTCAAAAATTTGAAATCACGGTGAAATGAAATGGAGCCAAAACCTTAACTTTATAATGTCTCTTCGCCATCTACCACATTAATTGCATGCTGGTTAAGTATTCACTTAATATTGTTTGCCTGTAATAAGTAATTTCCAACTTCTTATCTCTAACTGAGGGAATAATAGCACATGTATCAATAGATTGCCAAACCCTCAAGGAAATTTTCTTCAATTAGATGAAGAACTTCCTGCCGGTGGAGCACTGCTCTGTCCTTCTGGTGAAGCATCACTCTGTCCTGCCGGTGAAGTATTGATTGGTTCTACCAGTTGAGGAGTATTCCCAATATTTAGATCACCTTTTCTGATCCATTATTTTGAGAATTCTTTCTTAACCTCTTCAACTTTTTCTTTACCTTTCAAGCTAGAACTTTTGTTGTCTACCGGTATTCCTTTACTTCTACAGAATTTAGCAATATGCCCAATCTTGTTACATGCATAACAAGTTACATTATTTTTCTAAATAGCTTTCCCATAACCTATGCCAGTTTATGTTCTACATTGATTAGATAAATGTCCAAATCTTCCACAAACATAACATCTCACATTCATTCTGTAGTTTTTCAGAGTTGTGACCAACTTTGTTGCATTTAGAACATTGACCGGTGGGTGCGTTGATATTCTGATAATTTCTAGATCTACATTCATTTTCTCTATGACCATACTTATTACAGTTAAAGCATTTACCATTGAATTTATAAGCATTAGGTTGTCTTACCAGTTTGTTGTGATCCTGAGTATTTGCAGTACCAGAGCTTTCACCAACTTCAAAGCCAATTCCAGAAGTGTCACCTTTAGGTTTTTGATTCTTCAGTAGGGTGCCAAGTTCCTCTGAGCTCTTATTGAATTTTTCTTTGTGTTGATTTGTAGTTTCTAGTTCTCTTTCTAGGACTTCTTTTTGTCTCATCAGTTCATTTGAGTCATTTTGAGTATGCATCAGATCTGTCTTCAACATGTCATTTCCATAGCTAAGTCTTGTGTTCTCATTTGCTGCATCACTTAGTCTTCTGGTCAATTCTTCTTCATTCTTCTTCCTATCCTCAATCTCTTTGCAAAATCTCATAGTCATATCCTACATCTCATTCTTTGTTGTCATGATCTCTTGTTTCAACTTGCTTATCATATCATTAAGTGATTCCTTTTCATCATTCTCATTTTGCAATTTTTCACAAAGTTATCTTCTCTTATTTCTTGCAACAGTAAAATTTTCTTGAAGTTCCTGAATGATGTCCTGAGCCGCTCTTAAATCATCTTCTAACTTGATATTTTTCAATTTTTCTGCATCATAGTCTGTAAGAGCTTCTTCCAGTTGCTTCATCAGATTTTCCATCTTTATTGATGTCAAGATCTTCCTCAAGTTGTTAGGCTTTTGAAAATAGAGGACCGAGCTTTGATACCAATTGTTAGGGGTCCCACAGATACTGAGAGGGGGGGGTGAATCAATATCTAACTAGTAATTAGAATTTCTTAACTTAAAACATGTATAACATAATATAACAGTGTACCGATATGCAAGAAATAATACAATAAATAGAATCAAGAACATCCACATGAAAAACACACCATAACACAAGATGTTAATGAGGAAACTCGGTGTGGGAAAAACCTCAGTGGGATTTGTGACCCACAATATTCACTCACTGGCCAATAAGAGAATATTACTTACAATAGGGGCCTGCACATGCAGGAAGGCCAACTGCCTAGAGCTCACTGCTCAATGGGAAGTCTCACTGACTTACAATAAGGATTATACAAATCCAATATCTTGTACTGCTTTACAATAGCATCTTCTATGCTAGATTCAGTACCGATTCCTGCTCTATTCTTTACATATACCTCTTGACCTATATTTTGCACATTACGTTTGCCTAATATTTTCCTTTATGCTTCTACATCACATTCATTTTTTTTTCTTTTTTTTAAATGCTTACAATGATCTCTTTTATATATAAGAGTCATTTTACAATTTGCCAAATCGGCTTACACATTTTTACAATAATAAACAAAATATAATATAACAAAATCATGTCGGCCTCTGTGCCAGTATACTTCCTTTCTTCTATGTCGGTGCCAGTGCCGGTGTCCTGATTGCCGATGTGGAGTGTGATCAGCTGATGCCGGTATAATGCCTTTGCCGGTGCCATAGGATTGCAAGGTTGCCATCAATGACAAAACCTTCAATCACATACAATGTCTCATTGGAGTGTGCATATGCCAACATTCCTATCTTCCTTTGATCCTCACTCTACACTATTTCACCTATGTTTCCTTCTCACTGGTTCAAACACTGCTGATTTACTTCATTGATAACTCTATGACAGCTTACCAGTGACTCTGTCTCTTATTGGTTAAGGTTCCTCTTACCATTTAAACCCTTCCTACTAGTTCCCAATCAAATACTCAGTCACTTCAACCACACTCAGTCTGATCAACTCTTTGTTTTCTCAAGAACCCTCTTCTCTGGCAACTGGCATCATCAACTCATGTCTTCAATTTGCATATTTATACTTTGGCTTTCCTGCCAAAATGGAGAATCAAGTTTCAGGCCCTAGGGTTTTCTTCACCGACCCAATCTATATCAAATCTTATCAGATCTCTTCTCCAAGATTGATAACCTGCAACAAAAACACACAACACCACCAAATATTTCCTTCAAATACATGTTTACTATATTTGGCAAACACAGGCCTGCTTTTTATCAATCGAACAAGATGATCAGATAGTTTCCTTCGATCAACTCACCAAGAGACATCTTTTGATATGCTTTGAGTCGCAATCCTCTGCAACTCATCCATGATTTTTGTAGTTGACATTTAATGTACTCAGTCGACAACTACCTCACCGACTCACTCTTCTCCGACAACTTCACGTTAGCCACTTGGATCCTACGTGTCATATTCATTGGCATCCTCCTCAGATCATTGTGTTAGTTCGGGCTTAGGCACCAACCAAGAACATCCTACTAGTATCTACCTTATACTACTGGTCTTCTTGCCCTACTGGTTATGCAATAACCAGTTAACCTTTATATCAGCTCGTCATTGTTCAATAGGTTAGGTAAATCTAACTTGGATTGCTCTTGGTTATGTGTTCACACTCTATATGATTTGGCAATCATTCTCTCTATTAGTTTGTCTTTTTCTTGCTCATACATGCTCACCAATGGACCTGTTTACCGGTTGATACTATGCCTTCCTACATACCGATTAACAATACATACATGATGATTATGCTATACTGCTTGACATATCCAGTCTTACATTTAGTTGTCTCTCTTCTTTCTTATGCTTTCTTACCAATGAACATCCATACTAGTAACATCTCCTGCTTGCATCTTGCATACACTTTGCATACCGGTAGCCATCTATACCAGTGACATGCTATGCATACCGATTGACATCAATGACAAAACAATGCCAATAGGTTCATCCAAAATTGGCTCCATCCACAAAACATAGTCGTCCAATATTTTCTTATCATCTAGTAAAACATTACAACACTATTACAATGCCTTTTTCATTCCAGCCACTTATAACATGCAATTTTTAGGGAAACATACAAAGTCGATTAACAAAATTATCCCTAACCCTAAAAGCATATTCTTGTAATCTTTTTGTCATACTCGTATTCTCATACACATATTCTCATATTCTCATACATGTACGTAGGAATTAGGCACAAGGTTCATAACACAAAATTAAGCCAACCACAAAGCCTAAAATTCTATGAAATCACTCCTAACACATTCAATAAAGGAATGAACATGAAATACTAAGACTATAATGCAAACCAAAGAATGTATTCCCTTCATTGCTCCTCCATTTTTATTTCTCCTTCAAATTGTTGTGGATCTCACCTACAAGAAAAGTGTGATTGAAAGCAAGATGAATGCCAAGAGCATATTGAAAATAGCAGCATAAGGATACTAGAAGAATGGTTAGGATTGAATGAGAAAAGAGTTCATTTTATAGGACAAAAGTCTCCAAAATTGAAAAAGGGCAATTAATTCACAAATTGGTATGATTTAATGACATGATCATGAAAAATTAAATGAATAATTTCTATGTCAAGAGGATGACAAATTGAGAGCAATTTGTGTCTCTCAATTGTGACAAATTAGAGAGGAAAATGCGCCATTTTATTATGACAAATTGGGAGCAAAAAGAGCTCATTAAATTTTGACAAATTGTAGAGGGAAAATAACTTTTCAATTATGACAAATTGAGCACAAAAAGGGGAGCTAATTAGTGGAGAAATTAGGGGGAAAATTTAGGAGAGAAAAAGGTGGGAGAAATTAAGATTTTTTTATTTATTAATTTCTCTCACAAAAGGAAACAATTAGCCAATTAAATATATCATTTAATTGTGACTTAAAAAGACATAGGGTAAATGAATTAATCCATTTAATCTAAGGAGGACATGTTAAAAAGGGATTAACAATTAAAGAAATTATAAAACCCTAGAAAGAAGGAAATGAAGATGAATTAGGTTAAGGGGTAAGTGCACCAAGATGGTGGACAGAAAAGTGGCCACAAGCAAAAAAAAAAGTATTTTTTTCCTTAACCCGTGCGTGTTTTGGAAATTCAAAAATGTGCTAGGCTTGGTAACACCAAGCCTAGCAAAAAATAATTTAAAAAATAAAAAAAATTCAATGCCAAAACCATGGAACAGTAGCATAAGGAAGCAAAAAAAACATAGAACCTACGCAGGTTTTGTATCATTTTGGATTTTTTCAGCATTAAGAGCAATTTTCAACAATGTCACCCCATCGAATAGGTAAGATTTGATTGGTTTGATTATTTTTGTTTGAATTTTAATTGAAGTAGGGTTTTTTAATTGATTTAAGTTTTGTTTTTTATTAATTTGATGTCAAATTCTACAAGCAATCCCCAAAAATGAAATAGACAACAAAGACCTCCTCCTGCATAAGCAACACAAGCAAACCCTATAAACATTGCACATGAGAAACAAGAAAACCTCTAGACGTTGCTCCACAACCAAAAAATACTCAAAATGTTTCTCCTCAACAACCACCACCACCCCTAAACCCTCCATGTCCTCCATTAGATCATGTAGATGCCACACAAGAGGATCTCATCAATCACCTTACACAAAATAGTGCCCAAATTTCTATATTGGTGAATGGGTTGAGATCCTCTAGTCTTGAGCACCACTCAAACCTTGCCACAATGCTAGAAACAATGACCAATAGTGAAAATGAGGTATCTATGGAGGTTATAAAATGGGGTTCATGGAGGGATAGATGTTGAACATTTTATGCGGATGGGTTGGCATATGATCAAGTGAAAAAAAGGGCATACTTAAAGCTGACATATGTGCTATTTTCAACGATCCTATTACTAGTAACAACCTAGAAGTAAATACAACTTGGTTTCCTATAAATTGGTGTATTCATGCTAGGTTGAAAGAAGAATTTTGGGATAGGTGGTATATGGTCTTTGACCAACCACCTTCTAATAATTGGGAGGTGCCTCTATATTTTTTGAGAAAGTTGTATTGTGAGTTTATCCTCAGGGAGAATCCAAATTAATTTGACATCTGACAATTTCAAGGTAGAGAGAGAGGCTCTATGCATGATAGACTTGGGGCCCATAAGGTGGTACAACCACAACATAGGAGGCGTACAACTCCTAAACCCATGGTTCATGTCACTATCCCTATATCCTTGAAGGAGTCTATGGAGTTACAGACTCTTCAGGCAGCTGCATCATTGATTGATGTCATTGTTCAACATGGCACACAATTGGTCGAAGTAGAGGATGTACCAACACCTATGACACCTCCTTCATTAGTGACACCTCCTTCATCAACATCACCTCATGCAACATTTGGCATGGGCTAACCCATTAAACATATGTGCACCACCTACAAGGGTGTATGTTCTGGTGTAGACACTAACGCAGATGAGGATGGTTAAACATCTCATTCATGTACATGCTATATGATTAGATGCCATGCTTCTACTACGAAGGATGTGGCCCTCACTAATGACCTGATGAGTATGTTGCTCCCTTGTGATCAGACATAGTTGTGTTTAATTTTGTTTATGACATGTTATCAATTAAGTGACTAAATCTTATAAAAATAAATGAATTTTTATTTTTAGAACAATTTAATGTGACATATAAATAAAATACATTGTAGGATGAAGCAGGTGGTGGGAGTACACCACATACTTTTCAGTCGACTCCACGGTCATGAGTAGTTTCGCCACTAGAGGTAAAGATTTGCAAATTTGATAAAAATATAATAATACATTGGTTTCAAAATATCTTTTGTTAATAGATATCTATCATTACTTGGTGTTTTATAGGGCTTATCAGGGGCTGAGATTTCCCTACTTGATGATATCATGCTTTCGGCCATTGACTTTGGTCTAGATAGCTATGTGGTACCATTTACATTTATATATTTTTTACTTAGGTGATATATTAAATACATGCTTTTTTACCTTATGTTATTTTTTTCTGTTAGTTTACTCCACCTACCTCAAGGATATCTCATGTGAGAAATTCATCCTCTAGCACTCTGAGGCAAAAAAAGATATCCTTCCGGACACCTAAATGATAGAAGGTAATTCAGTACAATTTAAATTCATTTGTTGAAATGTATTATGATTAAATATGTATATGTAGATGTTGATAAATGCATTTAATTTATTTGTTCTATATACAAAATCAAATGGGATTTACAGAATTAATGAATGTACCTGATGTCGATGAGGTTCAGTAAAGGGAAGAGGTGATATCTTCATATTCACTTTGGATTGCATTCTTGCTTGTTTGAAATTACTAAATCCTTTTATGTCTATATCATATGTTATCATTTTTCATATAGGAAATGGTAATAGTTGCATCAGATTTGACTATGCCTCCTAAGGTTACAAGATAACTATATGAGGTTTCAATATGCATTTGTTCTACATATGTTGAAAATATTTGTTCTATCTAGTTTGTCAACAACTTTAGGTTATTAACTTGTATTAATTGTCTTTAACCTACTACAACCCCCTTCCAAACTTCCTACTGATGTTCTACCATTCCATTTCATTAGAAGTCCTACACGTATAATATGGTATCCAACACGATAGAGGGAAAAGGTATGTCTTGTAGAACACAAGATATCACTGAGAAGGTGGTGAATTAGTGATTATAAATCATTTTAAACTAAGTGTGTGCAATTGATAAAGTAGTGGAAATACTAGTAATCAATCAAACACAAAGAATGCATCACACAACACCAGATATACAAGGAAAACCCAATGTGGGAAAAACCTCAGTGAGAAATGCTGCTAGAGGCTACTGCTCCAATCTAGCCTCACAGTGGAATAACAATTTTACAATAGTCTAGGGCACCAACCCAAGGAGCACCAACCCCTAACAATTTATGGGCACCAATCCAAAGGAGCACCAACCCCTACACTATTTTGAGCACCAACTCAAGGACCACAAACCCCTGCACCGAGCACCCACTTAGTGAAATACAATGAGATAAATTTAAATACAATGAAATCTCCTTGTTACAAATGAAATTTTGTAACTCCTGCAATCAATATCTTATGCCGGTTTAAACTCTTCTTTGTCTCACCGGTTCTATTACTATTCACTCTCTCTAATCCCTCTTCCAATCAACTTCTACCTTTCCTATCTTCCTCTTATCCTCACTCATCTCTCGTTCACTTTCTTCTGCCTCCTTACCGGTTCAAACATTGTCAGTTCACTTGAATGTTGTACTTTGTGACAACTTACTGGTAACCATGTTTCTTACTGGTTAAACTCCTCTTACCGGTTAAACCTTTCCTACTGGTTCTCGTTCAAATACTCAATCGCTTCAACCTTTTTATCATACTTAGTTTAATCAACTCTCTATTCTCTCAAACACACTCTTCTCTGGCAACTGGCATCACAAACTTAGATCTTCAATCTACATATCTATAATCAAGCTTTCCCACCAAAATGAAAAATTAAACCTTGCATCCTAAGGTTTTCTTCACCAACCCAATCTGTATCAAATCAAATCGGATCTCATCTCTATGATTGACAACTTGCAAAAAAAAATAGCACCACCAATCTTTTCTTCCAATACACATTTACTATTTTTGACAAACACTAGCCTTGTTTTTTGTCAATCACAATAAATGATCTAGCAGTTTGCTTCTCTAGGTCAACAGGATGATCAGATGTCCTGCTTTGATCTACTTCGAGCCACAATTCTTTGCAACTCATCCGTGATTGTTGCAGTCGACATTTAATGTCGACTTAGTTGACAATTACCTCACTGACGCACTCTTCACTAGCCACTTCACATTAGCCACCTAGATCCTACGTGGCATCTTCATTGGCATCCACCTCAATTCACTATGTCGATTCAGGCTCAAGCACCGACCAAACACACAACCGGTGTTTACCTACCAATTCATCTTACCCTACCAATTATACAATAATAGGTTAACCTTCAAGCCATTCTCTTCTTTGTTCAGTCGGTTAGGACACAATACCTTGTTCTTCTATGTTCTGCTTGTCCCTTGCATGCTTACCAGTGGACATGTTTACCAGTTGATACAACTCCTACCTTCATACTGGACCAGTATTCATTCTTCTTAATAGAGTGCATATCAGTGAATTATAAACGTGCTCTTCAGTTCACCAAACTTGATGCGGTTTCAATCACATACTCGTGTCAATGTTATGATCATATATTTTGAACCACAACACTTGAATCTTGTACAATCGTCCGTACTGGTTGCTTGATCACCTCTCTATTCCTGTTTACCAGTTGACATCAACTTAGTAGTTATGCCAATCAACAACATATTTGACAAGCCTGTTTACTGGTTGACATCAATGACAATACAATGCCAACAATCTCCCCCTTTGGCATTGATGTCAACACACATAGTATCCACTATCAAATTGGTTCCTTCTCCCCCTTTGACAACAATGACAAAAGGAACAAACATAAAACTGTCTTCCTATTTCGAGTAGAGCAGACCACAAGAATCTTCATTTACTCAGCCAATACAATCTCCCCCTTGGTCAAATCTCCCCTTGAACCATAGATCTCCATACACATTTAAGTGCATGAAGCTGGTGAAACCACACCTAACTTGTGGTGTAGATACTCAAATGAGTTTACCTGTCGAGGTTTTGTGAAGATGTCACCCACTTGTTCACCCGTAGAGACATATTCTACCTTTATTTCCTTCACTGCCACCTTTTCCTTGAGAAAATGGTATGTGATGGCAATATGTTTTCTCCTTGAGTGCATAACCAGATTTTTGATATGTTGATTGCACTTGAATTATCAAACCAGATAGAAGCAAGGTCAGATATGTTGCTTCATCCATAACACCTGAGAACAACATGTAGTAGTAGAAATATATTTTGCCTCAGTAGTAGATAGGGAAACTAAATCCTACTTCTTGTTGTGCCATGAAACCAACCATTTACCTAAGAAGAAAGCACCACCACTTGTGCTATTCCAATCATCAATGCAACCTACCCAATCAACATCGGTGTAGGCTTGTAAGGTGAATTCTCCTTGCTTAGGATGCCATAGTCCATAATTAAGCATTCCTTGTACTTACCTAAATATTCTTTTGACTGCATTTTCATGTGACTGTTTGGGTGCATCTTGAAATCTTTCCACCATACATACTGACTGCACTATATTCGGTCTTGAAGCAATAAGATATAATAGAATGCTAATCATGGATCTATACATTGTCTGATCCACTACCGATGACTCATCTATCTTTCTCAACTTGCATCTGGTCACCATGGGGGTACTTACCGGTTTGTTGTCTTCCATCTGAAACTTCTTCAGCATATCTCTAGCATACTTGATTTGAGAGATAAATATTCCTTTATCTTGCTATGAAATATGAAAACCAAGAAAGTGTGAAAGCTCTCCAAGCATTGACATCTCAAATTCTGATTTCATCTAATCAACAAAGTCTTTGCAAAGACTATCCTTGTTGCCTCCAAAAATTATGTCATCCACATATACAACCACAATAATAGTGTGGTTTAAATATGTTTTAATGCAAAGATTATTGTATAAACTTCCATTTCTAAAACCCTGCTCCTTTAGATACTTATCTAACCTTGAATACCATACAAAGCTTTCTTCAACTGGCATACAATTTTTTTATCATCATGTAGCAGAAAACCTTCTAGTTGTTCTATGTAGACTTCTTCTTCTAAATCACCTTTTAAGAAAGTAGATTTAACATCCATTTGATATACCTTGTATCATTTGTAGGCAGAGAATGCTAAAAACACTCTAATGGCTTCAAGTCTTGCAACCGATGCATATGTTTCTTCAAAATCTATTCCTTCTACTTGGGAATTCCCTTTGCACACTAACCTTGCTTTATGCCTAACAATCTTACCTTCTTCATTTATCTTGTTCCGGTAGACCCATTTTGTACCAATGACATTCTTATATGCTGGTCTAGGAACTAACTCCCAAGTTTTGTTCTTTTCAATTTGCTGCAACTCTTCTTTCATTGCAGCCAACCATTTTTCACTTTTGCTAGCCTCATTAAATGTTTTGGGTTCCATTTTAGTCATGAGGCAGAAATTGACTTGTTCATCATTCCGGGTAAGTCTTCTTTTGGTATGCACACCATCATTATTATTACCTATAATATGTTCTTTTGGGTGATTTTTCTACACATACCAGTTAGGGGACTTGTTAGGTACTTCTTCCAGTTCACTTTCTGATTGCATATAATCTTCATCACATGAATCATCATGTTGGTTTGTTTTTTCTTGTCTGCCTTTATGCATATATTCATCAACTCTGACATGTATACTCTCATTGACTCTTCTTAGTCTTTTGTTGTAGCATTTGTACGCTTTGTTGTTAGTTGAGTAACCCAAGAAGATACCTTCATCACTCTTGGAATCAAAGCCACCTAATCTATCATCATCTCTCTTGATGAAGCATTTTCTTCCAAACACTTTGAAGTATTTGACTGATGGCTTCCAGTCATACCACAGTTCATAAGGTGTCATTTTGTTGTTTGTTCTCAGTTGAACCTGGTTCAAAGTGTATACAATAGTATGAACTACTTCTTTCCAGTACATATCCAGTATGTTTGCCTCATTTAACATAGTTCTTGCCATTTCCTTGACTGTTTTGTTTTACCTTTCTACAACACCATTTTGTTTTGGTGTCCTTGGAGCTGAATATTGTCTTATAATTCCATGCCTCTCATAGTAGTCTTCAAACTCATTTGATGTGAACTCTTCACCCCAGTCAAATCTTAGACATGTCAGCTTGCATCCACTTTCCCTCTCAACCATCTTTTGGAAAAACTTGAATCTTTCATATGCTTGAGATTTGTTCTGTAGAAAAGTGACCCATGTCATTCTTGAAAAATCATTAGTGAAAAGCATGAAGTATCTTTCATCGACTAGAGCTCTTGTTTTGGTTGGTCCACATAGATCAGTATGCACAAGTTCAAGTGACCTTGAATTATTATGTTCTTTAGTTTTGAAGGTCACCTTAGTTTTCTTTCCTCTTACACAGTCATCACAAAAAGTGCTTACCAGTTTGATGGTTGGTGGTATATATCTTACATAGCCCTTTTTTCTTACTTTAACCATATTATCAAAATTTATATGGCCTAATCTCTTGTGCCACAACCATCTCTCATACACTTGTCCCATCATGCATTGGGACTCAAAGCATTCCTTCAGATTATACACATTTACATTTGAACTTTTTCCTTCTGCTACAATCTTTCTAGTACTCTCCTTTTTCATCTAGCAACCGATAGAGTAAAAAGTAAATTTTTATCCTTTATCACACATTTAGCTCACACTAAGTAAGTAATGTTTTAGACTTTCCACATAATACACACCATTTTCCTTCAATTTTCATAGTACCTTTTCCTTTTATCTTGTTGGAAGAGTTGTCTCCAAACCTTACTAAACCACCATTCCAATCTTCAAACTTAATAAATTTCTTTTTGTCTCTGGTCATGTGATTGGAACATCCACTGTCTACAACCAATAAATTTCTTCTTTCTGCATGCAAAGCACTCTACACAATTAGACTTGATTCTCCTTTATTCTTATCCTTCTCAACCCAAACCAGGTTGGCTTCATTCTTCTTATCTGCTGCAATTTCATGCTCTGGTTTTGTTACCAGTTTTTGATCCGGTACTGACTTCTTTTTCTTGGTTGTTTTGAGTTTGCAATGTTTTACAATGTGCCCAAAATTTTGACAATTATAACACTTCACATTGACATTAAATGATGAATTTGAAAATATATTGTAGAATACCGGTAGACTTTTCCTACATTCATAACTCTTGTGACCTAAATCATTACACTGGTAACACACAATATTAATCTCCCAGATTGAAGCAAATGAATTTATACTTTCAAAACTAATAGGGGACCTATTAATCAACCTACAATCAGCAATTCTATGTCTAAACTTATTACACTGGTAGCAGTAACCATGGAATTTGGGTACATACCAGTCTTGGTGCTTTGGACTGTCAAACCTTTGTCTCACCGGATGTCTTCCTCTCATGTTGTTGATTCTATTGAATCCTTCATCATCGATTTTGAATCTTCCTTTGTGATTTGCATTCCGGTATGATGTCTGAGCCTTCCGGTTTTGAGCATTCTGGTTCATAGGCTAATTTCTTGTAGCCTCAACATAGGTCATCTTTCTAGTATCTTTGCTGACAGTAAAGGTTTGTTTCTTTTTACTTTCACTTGAGGAAGTGAATTGTATATCCTTACCGGATGTGTCTTTGTTGTTTGAACTCTATCTTTCTTCAAATCCTATACCACTGGTATCTTTTGAATGCTTCTGATTGCTCAACATCTTGTCTAAGGCTTCAATGTTGCCCTCATACTTGTTTCTCATCTTCAACTCATCCTTGCTCTTTTAAAACTCCTTTCTGAGATTTACAACCTCTTCTTCTAACTTATGATGATTCTTCTCCTTCTCTAATGCATTAGAGCATGTGACCTCACATATCCTTTTATCCTCTTCCAACTGGAGTTCCAAATTAGATATTGGTTTCTTGGATTCCTCCAGAGATTTCTCTAGCTGTTTTTATTTCTCTGTAACATTATACTTAACCTTTTTGAGTTCTTTTATAGCTTTACTTAACTCCTTAAGAGAACTTATGAGCTCACCTTCTAGATCCACCTCAGCTTCAATGTCTTCATCTTCATAAGCTTCATCAACCAGTTCATCTAGAGCCATAAAGAGATTAATTTCTCTTTCATCCTCACAACAGTTATCTTCTGAGGCACTTTCTTCATTTGTGGCCTCATCTTCAAAAGTATACACATTGTTCTTCTTCTGGTAGCTTCTTCTTTCTTATCAGTAGACCTTATTTGTTGGCATTTTTGATGTTCATGTTGTGATTGTCATTGATGGACACACACTTGCATTAAGATCCTCTTCATATGTGTGAGTTAGAGCACAACCAGTATTTGTTCCAACCGGTATGTTGTATTATAGTCTTTAGACTATTGATGTTTTGCAAAATGTGTTTACCGATCTGAAGCGACATGTCGACCTCAAGTGGTTCGTGGATACCAAGTGGTACTAGGGATTAAAGTGGCATAACACATTTTTACTAGTCTTCATTTTGACAAATCGGCAACTAGTATTTTGTATGAACCGGTAAAACTCTGTGATGAGTTACCAATCAGCATTTATTGATGAGTTACCAATCAGCATTTATTGATGAGTTACCATCCATCGATCGTTTCACGGTGCCGACTCTCTGGCGGTACTTTTTGTGTCGTGTTACCAAATATGTCCAGATGCATTGAACCTAGGAAATTGTATTGTAATCCTATTGGACCTACATGAAATTAGATTCCTTTATAAGGACATCATGTTTAGGGTTCTAAGGTTGTTGTTGTTGAGGTTGATGTTGTTGCTAGGGTTCAAGGTAACTAAAGAGTTAGAGAGAGTATGAATGTGTAGAAGACTGAAGTAATGCTGTAATGCATTAAGATTGAGCTATCAAGGATCTAACCAAGCAATCTGTGCTATTTGCTAGATCACTCACTTGTTGATTACTCACATCTTAGACAAGTTTGTAGCCCTTAACTGAGTAGGCCCAAAAGCCTCTTGTAAATCCTCTAACAAGGTGGTTCACATCTGTGGATCTAAAATCCCCTAGCAAGGTAGTCTTTAATCGGACTTATCTCCTAACAGAGATTGAGATTCCTAACAGGATCTGTTCTGGTAAAGAATGTTGTAAGACCTTAACCGGTCTAACCTTAACCGGTCTGGTTTCTATTTTGCAGATAGTTACTTGTGAGTCCCATCTCACCGTGGTTTTTCCCATTTGGGTTTCCATGTCAAAATCTCTTGTGTTATGGTGTTTGTGCTTCTGTGGGTGAATGCATTATTAGCTATTTGGTTTGCATGTTTGTTAACCGGTTTGTCTGCTAAATTGTTTTACCGATTTACTGTCAGTCTTGCAAAGTGTTTAAGTGCAAATATTTTTGGTAGACTAATTCACCCCCCCCTCTTAGTATTCATCAATTGGTATCAGAGCCTACCTTTCTATAAGTTTAACCACTTGGAAAGAGATATGGGGGAATACACCTTAAGGGAACTTACTCAATGGCTCACTCAATCTGAGCAAGCCTATGATGATCTTATGGTCAAATACAAGGCATCTCAATCAAAAAGGAGAGAACAAGAAAAAAAGCTAATGGAGCTATCTGAAAATAGTTTTGTAGATGAAGCAAACATGGAAGCCCTAATTGTAGAAGTAAACAAGTTGAATGAATCAAACTCCAACCTGAGAAAGGAGTTGGAAGGACTGACTATCTGGATGTGTCAACAGCTTGAGAACCAGAGGAAAGCTGAAGATCTGGTGAAAGAAAGAGATCATGAGATCTCCAAGCTGAAACAAGAGATTAGTGCCCTAACTGCTCAACTCCATGCTAGCATAGTGGAAAAGGATGACATGCAAGGTGAACTGAACAGTGCCATCTCTGAGAATGAAAACCTGATGGAAGCAAATGCTGCTATTTCCAAAGAACTCTCTAAGTCAAAGGAAATACTTGCTAAGTTCAACAAGAGTACTGTCAAGCTTGAGCAAAAGCTTGAATCTACCAAACCGATCAAGAATACCAATGGACTTGGTTATTCCGGTCATGAGGAAGGTGAGACCTCTGGTACAAATGCTAGAGCATCAAAGAAACAATCGGCATCAAAGGATAAAGGTAAGAAAAAGTTTAAACCTATTTGTTTTAACTGTCTTAAAGAAGGACATACTGCAAATGTGTGTAGGAGTAAGGCTTACAACAATTTTCCTTATTTCCTAAATGATAAGCCTAGATCCTATAGATTCAATGGTAACTGTTATGCATGCAACAAGTATGGGCATAGAGCATTTGAATGTAGGTCTGTCATGAATGACACTGGAAGATATCCTCAAAGGACCCAAGGAGTTGGTCCTGAACCTTTTGTGAACTGGAATCACAACCAGTTTAATGTCTTCAATCATCAGCCAAGAAGCGGTGGCTATCAAGCGGCAACTGGATGGAGAGACAATTGTATGATCTCTCATGGTCATGGTCACACTACTGCAACATGCAAAAGGAAGAATGGAAACATGAACAATGGACCTTGGAGAGCATCTGGATTGGTCTGCTATCACTGCAACAAATCGGGTCACATTGCCAGATTTTGTAGATCAAGAAAGAACATATCTGATGATATACCAGCCACTTCGGAAGGAGACATTGATGTTGACATCGTTCAAGTGGATATGAACAAAACCTAGAAGAAGAAACCAATGGTGTTACAAGAGAAATCAGTTTCTACACCTAGTGTGGAAATATCGGAACTGGCACACTAAGCCTCAGAAAAGCTTAGGGGGAGCAAACGGCAAAATGTTTTGAACCCTCGGTTTACACTAGTAAAAGACCTTAACCAGTATGTGATACATGTTGCTTGGTAGAAGACCAGAAATGGTAAAAAGGCAAATTAGGGTTTACGCCCTAATAGAGGAGCATTAATGACAGTAGGTGAGAGATATGTTTAAAGGCATTTTTCAGATCATTTCTCACTATCTGTTTTCGAGCGAAGAAAAGTTTTTCAAAGAGCAGAGCAATGAAGAGGCGATTTGAGCTAAGATCTTGAGAAATTGACAAACCGCAAAGGAGATTCAAATTCAAACTACAAACGGTCAAGTGGAGAACACAAAGCGGTGATTCAGTAATCGATGGAGTGTGGAGTGAAGGAAAATCAGAAAGCCCTAAATTCATGTGTTTTAAAAAGGTATTTCTCGAAGCTCTTAAAGTTTCTATCATGGTTTTCTGCATCTCATACCAGTTCTAGTGCATCTATTGAATCTAAAAGTTTTATTCAATGAAAGTCCAAGTATAATGCTCTATCACAAGTTCCAACTGGTGTGATAGTAGAAGAGGGAATTTCTGACTACATAGACTACAAGATTGAAGACCTAGGGTCTCTAGCTATCCACTCCCAATTAGGTTTGTTTTGTGGTGAGGATAAGAAAATCAAACCGAAGTATAATATCTTGGAGAAGAAGAAACTCCACAATGTTGTCTACTTCCTGGAAGATTTTACAGAAGATCACATAAGGATCATTTTGAGCAGAGTCCACGGTGACAAGATGTACCTAGAGAGGATGCATGATATTATGCCATAGGCAATTCATGCAGTCACCGGTTTCTACAACATAGGGGAAGTGCCAGCCCTAAGGACAATAAGAAAAACTAAAATGACAAGGCTCACTGGTTCAGTGAGCGACTCACGAGGCATGACAGTCAAATCCATCAAGGATGATCTGGTTAAGTATGCCTGCATGGTGATAGGCTACCAGGCATTCTTTACCAGTAGAATTAACTCTGTATCTACTACAATAGTAAATGCCGCTTACTGGATGATTAAGGAGGACGCATCATTTGACCTGTGCACCGGTATGCAGAGGCAACTCCTGTCAAACCTGAAGTTGATCAAATAGGATAATGCATAAAGGTTTAAGTTTGGACAACTACTGGTGGGGTTGTTCTTTTACTTTTAAGGATACTTTCTAGGAGTAGGAGATGTCTAGTGGTCTCCTGACCAACCGGTAACCAAGCAAATCAAGGAGAGCATTCAAGCAATTGGAACCGGTTACCCTGATGTTTTGAACAAGTATTTTGATGAGTTAAGACAAAAAATGATCCAAAGGATGAGGATCTCAGGTAATATCATCAAGAAATATGAAGATGACATCTGCTTCACCATCCAAGTAGATAAATACATAATGGAGCCTAGACAAGAAGAAGTAGAGCCAATGGGCTATGAGGTGATGTACGATATGCTGGAAGGGTATGCCTCTACCCTTATTGCCTCACCACTTGATCCTAAGGCAAAGAGAACCGACACCTACCTAGAGAGGATAGCACCGGTTGAGGAACCACCAACAAAGAAAGGAAAAGAACTTGTAGTAAAGAAGGCAAAGGCAGTGCCTGTAGCATCTGCACCGATACTACTATGACTCCAAAAGTGACCAAGTGGTCACTAGCCAAAAAGAAACCGGAAGCAGCACCAGCTAAAGTCTTTGAGAGGAAAAGGAAGATAAAAAGCAACTCTCCGGACTCAGAGGAAACTATGTCTGAGGAGCAGCCCAAGAAGGCAAGACAGACAAGAAAGAAAACAAAGAATGAACAGACATCATCTGCATCGGTAAATATAGATATCTCTTCCTATAAACCTTTGACACATTGTCAAAGAACAATAAATAATATTAGGAGAAAAGTGCTAAAGGACTTACTTGAGTGTTTTGATGACTTCAATGAGGATGAAAAGGAAGCGGTTGAAAAGGAAATAATTTAGTATTTATCTATTAATGACCATTCGCCCTCAGAGATCAAATCTCAGACACTGGATTCTCTATATATGTCATTAGATAATAGATGGTGAATTGCCATAGAGAAAGAACAGGAAATTAGAGAGAACATTTTTGCACAGTACTTTCCCGACCTGTCAAATTCTAAGTTGTATGATGTTATTGACCAAAACAAATGACTCTTCTTCACTAGAAAAATAAGACTCTGGCTGTTAGAAGGTAGAGTTGCTGATGTCAAAAAAGACACCCATCTGTATATGAAAACAGTTGTCCAGACTCACAAAGCGCATCTCACCAACCAACAAGCTGAGAAAGAACCGGTTATATCCAAACCGGATGAAGCATTTGATGATGAAGGAAATCTGGTTGTTGAACCAATCGACGCTATTGATGGCGATGCTTTGGATGTTGAGGATGTTACCCAAGAGATACCATCTGAGGCAACAGGATAGGAGCATTAGGCTGAACAGGAGAAGAAAGCCGAGGACAGACAGGAAGCAGCGAAGGAAGAGGTCGAGTAGAGGAAGAAGGATGAAGAAGAGAAGTGGAAAAAGGAAGAAGAAGATAAGGAACTGGAGAAGCAAAAGGTAGCAGAAAAGAAAAAGGCTAAGGAAGACAAGGAAGAAGAGAAGAGGAGAGAAGCGGAGAAGAAGAAAGTGGAAGAGGACAAGGTAGGAGAAGCGGCAAAGAGCACCCAGATGGAGACTCTGAAGGCAACCGGGAGTCAAGCTAAACCAGCCGATCTCACCAGTCCTATAGATCTCCAGTCTGCAAGTGAAACGGAGTTAATGCAGAGAATCAAGGTAGCTCAAGAGTACCTTGAAATCATTCAATGGAAGAAGGAGCAGGATGTAATCCAAGTAGCTATGGATACACTTACCAGTTTGATACCTGGTACAAATCTCCCAAACACTGATTCATCACTAGCTAGACTTAAGATCCTATGCACAGTAGTAGATGATTAGGTGCAGAGCCTTGAAGAGGCAGCAGAGGCTAATGTCAAGAAGGAGCATCAAAAGGCTCTTAACATAGCTCTAGTGAAGAAGTTGAATGAGCTCCGGACTTAACTGAAGAAAGAACAAAAGGATATAAGGGATGCTTTGGATGAGGGAAATCTGCTACTTAGCAAAATCTGTCAACCCCATTCATTCTATGATGATGTGCTAGCTCAGAAGCAAAAGCTTCAAATAGACTTACAGTCCTACATGAGCACATTCAAGATGCCTTATGATTCCTTTACAACTTATGGGCAAACCATTCTCTGGTTTCACATCCAGTCAGCCAAAATGAAGCAAGAGATCAACACACGGTCTAGAGATTTGTAGCAACTACAACTAGTTCTACTCCCACGTCTGCAAATTCTTTAGAAGTGTTATTTGAACCTGGATTCCTTGACAGTTACACAGGAGATGAGCACAGTTGATGCCATGGAAGAATAGGCCTCCCAGATGCAAACAGAGAAGGAAGTAGCCACCTCCCTACTTGAGTCCTGGTCTCTATTGATGAAATAATTCTGGCAGGACTACAAATCTATTTTTGACAAGTATTACTCCTTGTTGTCATAAACTTTTATTATTTAATATCACATGGAAACAAGGTTGTTCAACGGTACTTTGTCATTGTTGGCAAAGAGGGAGAAGTACTCTATCTATTTTGGAGAAGTATAGGGGAGAAGTATTTGGATTTAAAATTTTGCTATATACTTTGATATATGCTCTGATATCTCAATGTTTGTGCTCTATATGCAAAATTGTTATACATCGTATTGTTAAAGGGATAGTGTATATGCTTAGGGGGAGCAATTTTGCTAATGGCATTTTTTTGTTGTAAAACACTTAGATGTCAAAATTTTATTTTCCTAAGTGTTGCCATCAATGCCAAAGGGGGAGATTGTTGGCATTTTGGATGTTCATGTTGTGATTGTCATTGATGGACACAGTTGCATTAAGATCCTCTTCATATGTGTGAGTTAGAGCACAACCGGTATTTGTTCCAATCGGTATGTTGTATTATAGTCTTTAGAGTATTGATATTTTGCAAAATGTGTTTACCGGTCTGAAGCGGCATGTCAACCTCAAGCGGTTTGTGGATACCAAGCGGCATAACACATTTTTACCAGTCTTCATTTTGACAAACCGACAATCAGTATTTTGTATGAACCAGTAAAACTCTGTGATGAGTTACCAATCAACATTTTCTGATGAGTTACCATCCACCGATCATTTGATGGTGCTGACTCTCTGGTGATGCTTTTTGTGTCATGTTACCAGATATGTCCAGATGCATTGAACCTAAGAAATTGTATTGTAATCCTATTGGACCTACATTAAATCAGATTCCTTTATAAGGACATCATGTCTAGGGTTCTAAGGTTGTTGTTGTTGAGGTTGATGTTGTTGCTAGGGTTCAAGGTAACTGAAGAGTTAGAGAGAGTATGAATGTGTAGAAGACTGAAGTAATGCTATAATGCATTAAGATCGAGCTATCAAGGATCTAACCAAGCAATCTGTGCTATTTGCTAGATCACTCACTTGTTGATTACTCACATCTTCGACAAGTCTGTAGCCCTTAACCGGGTAGGCCCAAAAGCCTCTTGTAAATCCTCTAACAAGGTGGTTCACATCTATGGATCTAAAATCCTCTAGCAAGGTAGTCTTTAATCAAACTTATCTCCTAACAAAGATTGAGATTCCTAATAGGATCTGTTTTGGTAAAGAACGTTGTAAGACCTTAACCGGTCTGGTTTCTATTCTGCAGATAGTTACTTGTGAGTCCCATCTCACCATGGTTTTTCCCATTTGGGTTTCCATGTCAAAATCTCTTGTGTTATGGTGTTTGTGCTTCTGTGGGTGAATGCATTATTAGCTATTTGGTTTGCATGTTTGTTAACTGGTTTGTCTACTAAATTGTTTTACCGGTTTACTGTCAGTCTTGCAAAGTGTTTAAGTGCAAAGATTTTTAGTATACTAATTCACCCCCCCTCTTAGTATTCATCATTATTCTCTTTATTATTTCCCAAAGGTCTGCTGGTTCTTTGTATCTCCTCTCCACCTTTTTCACCATAGGGACATTTTGAAGCAAAGTTCCCAATTTTACCATAGTTAAAACATTTGAAAGGCAATTTTCCTTTATACTTACCGGATCCTCTTTTGAGCTTCCTTACAAAGTTTTCCACCTCTGTATCTGATTCTTCATTGGATTCTCTATGAACGATTTCTTCGTTACCCTTTTTGGTGGACTTGAAAGTAAACTCTTTCTTGGAAGTTCCTTCACCGATTGCCCTCATCTCCTAAGCAATTATGGAGCCAAATAACTTATCCATTGAAAAGTTTTTCAGATCCTTGGTTTCCTCTATAGAAGAGACCTTTGTATCATACGTAGATGTGAGTGATCTAAGTACCTTCTTGATAATAACTTCATCGGCTATATCCTCTCCAAGTCCTCTAATGGTGTTCACGGTTTCATCTCCTCTCTCAAGATAATTTGCAATATTTTATTCATCTTTCATCTTCAAGCCTTTAAGTTGGCCTCTTAGTGTTTGTAGCTTGGCCTCCTTGACCTTGACATCTCCTTCAAATAATCTTTGCAATTTATCCCAAGTCTCCTTGGCATATGAGCAATACATTACCTTAACAAACTCATTATCAGACAGCCCACTGAGAATAGAATGTTTAACCTTTGCATTGTTTGCATACTCCTTCTTAGCATTTGGATCTATAGGAGGAGCACTAGGGATAGTATACCCATTCTTTACATACATCCAAACATCAAAACCTAGGGAGGACAAATAGGTTTCTGTTCTTCTTCTCAAAAGGGCGTAGTTGGTTCCATCAAACATGGGGGCTTTGGAGGAGGAGGATTCATTTCTTTCCATAGTGTTCTTAAACTATAATCTTCCCAATCTAGAGAAATCTTTAACCAATAGGGAACCAGGCTTTGATACCAATTGTAGAATACAATATATCACTAAGAGGGGGATGAATCAGTAATTATAAACAATTTTCAACCAAGTGTGTGCAACCAGTAAAGTAATGAAAACACTAGTAATCAATCACACACAAAGAATGCATCACACAACACCAGATATATGAGGAAAACCCAATATGGGAAAAACCTTGGTGAGAAATGTTGTTGGAGACTACTGCTCCAATCTAGCCTCATAGCAGAATAATTTTTTTACAATAGTTTAGGGCACCAACCCAAGGAGCACCAACCCCTAGAAATTTATGGGCACCAACCCAAAGGAGCACCAACCCCTACACTATTTTGATCACCAACTCAAGGAGCACAAACCCCTGCACTGAGCACCCACTCAGTGAAATACAATGAAATCTCCTTGTTACAAATGAAATTTTGTAACTCCTGCAATCAATCTCTTCTATCGATTTTAACTCTTCTTTGTCTCACCAGTTCTATTACTACTGGTTGTCTATTCACTCTCTCTGATCCCTCTTCCGGTCAACTTATGCCTTTCCTATCTTCCTCTGGTCCTCACTCAGCTCTCATTCACTTTCTTCTACCTCCTTACTAGTTCAGACACTGTCGGTTCACTTGAATGTTGTACTCTGTGACAACTTACCAGTAACCCTATTTCTCACTGGTTAAATTCCTCTTACTAGTTAAACCTTTCCTACCGGTTCTCATTCAAATACTCAGTCGCTTCAATATTTTTATCACACTTAGTCTGATTAGCTCTTTGTTCACTAAAGCACACTCTTCTCTGACAATTGGTATCGCAAACTTAGATCTTCAATCTGCATATTTATTATCAAGATTTCTTGCCAAAATGGAAAATCAAACCTTGCATCCTAGGGTTTTCTTCACCAACCCAATCCGTATCAAATCAAATCGGATCTCATCTCTAAGATTGACAACCTACAACAAAAATAAACAACACCACCAAATATTTTCTTCAAATACACGTTTCCTATTTTTAGCAAACACTGGCCTTGTTTTTTTGTCAAACACAATAAATGATCTAGTAGTTTCCTTCTCCATGTCAACAAGATGATTAGATGTCCTGCTTTGATCTACTTCGAGCCATAATTCTCTACAACTCATCCATGATTTTTGTAGTCGACATTTAATGCAGACTTAGTTTGCAACTACCTCACTGACGCACTCTTCACCAACCAGTGCATGTTAGCCACCTGGATCCTATGTGTCATCTTTGTTGGCATCCACCTTAGTTCACTGTGTTGGTTCAGGCTTAGGCACTGACTAAACATACAATTGGTGTTTACCTATCAGTTCATCTTACCCTAACGGTTATACAATAACAGGTTAACCTTCAAGCCATGCTCTTCTCTGTTCGATCGATTAGGACACAATACCTTTTCACTACATATGACCCGATGCCTTGTTCTTCTTGTTGGCATTCTACACTCTATGAGAATATAGTTGATTTTTTCATTGATGGCAACCAACCGGTAACAGGTTTCTACACAAGCATCACCATCATAGACATAATACACCAGTAGGCACCGACACCGACATCTAGACTACACTGACAATGAAGTGTACTGGCACTCAGGCCGACATGAGACATAGTTTTATTTATGAGAATTGTTTTGTAAATGTAATTATTCGTAAGGCGTCTTGGTATATTGTAAAAGACATATGAATGAGATCTTATAGATCATTTTTGCATGAGAGAAGGATAGGTGATTATTATTATTGGACAACGAAAGGTTTTTGGTTAAGGTATTTAACTGAGCTTAAACCGGTACTGAACCAAGCATTATAGATACTATTTTGAGTAGTACATTGTATTGGATTTAATTATCCATTTTGTAGTTAGTGAGACTCTTGTATTGAGCAGTGAGCTCTAGGCTATTGGCCTTCTTGCATGTGCAGACCCATATTGTAAGTAATATTTATTCATATTGGCCAGTGAGTAAATATTGTGGGCCACAAATCCCACTGAGGTTTTTCTCACAGCGGGTTTCCTCACCAAAATATTTTGTGTTATGGTGTGCATTTATGCTTTCTCTGTTATTTCTCTTTACTGCATTATTTCTTGTTTACCAGTACACTAATTTGGATTGCAAAGTTATAAATAAGTTTAAATATTCCATTAACCGGTTAGACACTAATTCACCCCCCCCCCCTCTTAGTTTCTTTGGGACTGTCATTGAATCTAACAATTGGTATCAGAGCCTAGTCCTCTATTTGCAAAAGCTTAACATCTTGAGGAAGATTCTGAAACCAGTACAGATGGAGAGTTTGAGAAAATAGTTGGAAGGAGCTCTTGAAGATTTTGATGTAGAAAAATTAAATAATATTAAACTTGAAGATGATCTAAGGACTGCAAAGGAATTCATTAAAGGACTTCAAGAGAACCTGGTTATAGCAAAAAATAAGAGGAAAGAACTTCATGAGAAAATGCAGAAACATGATGATGAAAAGGAAACTCTTAGTGATATTGCAGACAAGTTGAGACAAGAGAACACTAATATGAGGAATGAAATGTAGGATTTAGCCATGAGGCTATGTAAGGATCTTGAAGACAAGAAGAAGAATGAAGAAGACTTGACTAGAAGACTTAATGATGGAGCAAATGAAAATTTGAGACTTTGTCATGAGAATGATATGCTAAAGACAGATTTGATTCACATGCAAAATGATAAAGATGAGCTTATGAGACAAATTGGCATCCTGGAAAATGAGTTGATCACTGCAAATGAACACAAAGACAAATTCAAGAAAAGTTCAGAAAGACTTGATAACATGATGCAAAGACAAAAACTCGATGGAGATACAATTGGACTTGGATTTGAACATGGAGAAAGTTCCGGGACTGCAAATAATCAAGATCACAGTAAACCGATAAGACAACCTAATGCTTATAAATTTAAAGGGAAATGTTTTAATTGCAACAAGTTTGGCCATAGAGAAAATCAATGCAGATTTAGAAATAATCAGAATACAAACTTACGCAGTGATCTGTTATCACTATTTTGATTATTGGGTAATTTTTGTTCTTTAATTCGCTAAAATCTGCAAAATAGTGCTTAGTTTCTTCATTCTGCCTCTGAGGGTTATTGGTCTAAGGGTTTAGGGTTTTTGCGTTTCACCTTTTCCATCTTAAAATCCCTGTGTTCTATTTTCTTATTACTTTTTCCACTTAGGTGGAAGGGTCGGTCCATCGTTAGAAGAGGTCCCCCCTTTAAGTTTTGCCTTAGATGGGTCATTAATAATGTTTTTAATTTTTGGCTTCTCCTAAGTTTTCATTTCTTTGTCGGGCTTCGTAAAGATTGTGCAAGTTCTAGTTGATCCAACGATGTACGCGGTTTCGTAGAGGGAAGTAACCCAGTGTTTACCTTTCGCAAAGCAGCGAAAGATTGGTGGGCCCCGCAAGTAAGCTAAAGAACAAGTTAAGGATCATGCATCTTGTTCATGATCCATCGATTGTCGTTGTCTCACAAAGGGAAGATGCATGAGGTTTATGCTTCGCGAAACAGCGAATGGATGGCGGGCCCCAAAGGTAAGTGGATCCCTTGGTTAAAGACCGAACATTTTCGACAAGATCTAGCGGTTGGCACTATTTCGCATGGTAAAGATGCATGAATTTTACCTTTTGCAAAGTAGCAAAAAGGTAGTGGGCCCAACAAAAGGGTGGCTTGCAAGATAAAGAAAGTGCATCTCTGAGAAGATCCAACGGTATGTGTTTTTTTGCAGCCCAAAGTAACATGAAATTTACTCTTCGCAAAGCAGCGAAAAGGAGATGGCGGTTATGTGGTGGATGAGGTGGCAATACAGCTGGATATCTAGCTGAGGCAAAAGGTGATCTGTCAGTAGGACACGTGGCTCCGAATGGATCATGAGTGGCCTATTTAATTAAGCAGCAATATTGATGAAATCCATAGCTAAACAAGACACGTGGCAATTCAAATGTGGAGTCTGATAGAGTTCTTGAGAAAATGAATGGCCAACAAATGGGGGATATTTGCCAGAAATCGGTAGGACAAGTGGATTCTGCATAGAGGGCCCACTTTGAAGGTTAAAGGAGTTAAAGGCTAGACATCTCAAAATTGATCCAACGATGTGCATTGTTTTGTAATGCAAAGCTACACAGTGATTAACCTTTGCGAAACAGCAAAAAAACACTAGTGGTGGCAGTCATGGTTACTTGAATAGACAAGCGATCACCATGAAGAATAACGGTCGAATAGATAGTTGATGATCCAACGGTTAGCATTGTTTCGTATGGAAAAGATGCAAGATTTTTATCCTCTGTGTAGTAGTGAAAGGAAGGCGACGCCCATTTCGAAGCAGGATGACTCAGCTAAGGTAAAGAACATGCACATCTTTTGGGATCCAATGGATGGCACTGTTTTGCAATGAAAAGATGCGAGGTTTTTATCTTTCATGAAGCAACGAAAAGGCAAGACACTTAGAAAATTCTTTGTGGTCCATTGGAGCCATTTTTCAAATTCAATTACGAATTGATTACTGAAGCATGTGGCTTAATGTTTCTATTCAATGCTCAATTGTCGTAATAAGCTTCACATCAGCTAAAAATTTGGCATCATTTCAAAATCTTGCAGAGGAACCGGTGAACATAGCGAATTTCTTAAGGAAACAAGTAAGTTTCTACATATTGCTTGACAATTATAGTTTGAATTGTTGTCACTGGGTGCTTGATTTAACAGAAGTCTGTCTAATTTTTAATTGAAATAACTGTAATTCTAGGATGGCACCATGAAGAGATTTCAAAGGGAAGGTAAATTATCAAGAGAGATCCATTTGTGATGACTTTTTAGAGCAGTTAACTATGTCTACTAATACCACAGCTAAGATGAAAGAATTGGTGCCCAAAGCTCCCCGCCTGAGAATTGGCGATGGTTTGTATGACAAAGGGAATTGGTTAAGGGATTCTCAAATAGGAATTTCAAGTTTGGGACTTTTCAAAGCGGGATTTGGCCAGAGAAATTCCCCTGCTCCAATGAATAGTAAATGGGAGTTAGATGTTGGAAAGCTAATAGTCCCTAGGGTTTTCATGGATGTGGATCTATTAACCTAGATTGCAAATAACTATGACCTTGTTACCAGATGTGTGAGAAATGTAAATGGGGGGTCACTAATTGAAATAAATGATGATAATTTTAGGAGAGTTTTCAGGCTTAGTGAAGTATCAAATTACTTAGAGCCCATCAATTTTGAAACATTAGCAAAGGTGTATGAGGCTCAGAGAGATCACCTCAGAAGTGGCCCTCTGAAAGTAATTTTTGTCAAAATAGGAGGACTGGCTATTGTAGGCCCTAACACCATGGAACCCTTCTCTCTAAATCTATATACTTTGAGGGCTAAAGGGATGTATTGGTTCCTATGTCAAATTCTTGGGGAAGATGCTGAAACAACTATGCCAACCCACTATATGCTCATGATAGCATAGATTTTGAATCCATCTCTGGTAGTAACTTTTGATTTTGCACCTTATTTCACTAATGCCATTCATGAGGGATTGATGGGGATAAAAAATGCTAAGGTAGACAGCCCTTTTGGGTGGTATTCTCTCCTTATGCACATGTTTCTATTTAAAGGTGCTGAATATTTTGCTAATGAAGTGGACCTGATCAAAGAAAAAGATGGTGAGGAGATGCCTGTTCAATTGTGGAGCGTAATTTTGTCTTGGTATAGAGAATATGTGAGCTACTTGAAGTTTGATAGATGTTTTGCATCTAGGCTTAGGATCCTCTTGTGCCCACAGAACCCTAGAATTCCTAAAGCTCTCCTTGAATTCCTTAGGCCTAAGGAATTTTTTGGAGATATCAAAATTGTTCACAACTGGGGTGATATATATTTGTACCTTGTCTCTACTGTGTTTGGAGTTTATGGTTTCAGAGGAACTCCATATTTGCTCCCCTATCAAGTTCCATTGAAGATAGGAATTGCAGAGGTCCTGAGGCAAATCGGAGGTTTGCAAGAAGCAAAATTAACAAATAGGGGGAAAGGAACAATTTTCCCAACTTTCACCATTGCACATCAATTTGTAATCACCAAGGGTGGTTGAACACATTTTGATGATTTCTTTCAACCCTACAAGTTGTCTACTGCAGTGGCCAGATTTGCTGATCCAGAGGATTTCTTTAATGGCATATTCAAGAAGAGAGTTGTATGTAAAGGTAGAGCACACCAGTTCCATTTTCCTGAGGATTTGATTAGAAATGAATTCAATCTAGATGAACAGGAATTGAGAAAGGAAAAATGGATAGCATATAAAAGCACTCTGGATTTTATCCACCAATTTGATAGTGGTTATGATCCTTTGTCTAGTTTTACTCCCTTTGAGGAAAAGGCTAAATTATTGATATTTTATTTTGAAGATTTAATGCAAACCTTAAAGGAGAAGAGGGAAGTTATATTGAAAAATGACCCTGAAAAGGCTAAGTTGGTTCTAGCTAAGCCTGCCTTTGCCAAGGCCATCCTTCCAGGTGAATATGTGATGCACAAGCAGCAATAATACTGTGTACTAGTGCCAGTCAGGGGTGAGCCTTCTACTTTAAAAGGGAAAAGAGCAATAGAAGATGTAGTTGAAATCCAAGATTCCTCTAAAAGGCAAAGGGTGGGAAAAGAGGTACAAACAAGTGAGCCTTTATATTCTCCATCCCAATCCCCAATCCATGTGGGAGATGAACATTTAGTGGCTGAGCAATTGTTGCAGCTAGGAAGTCCTGGGGAGATTTCCTATACTTATGAAGAAGTACAAGAAGGAATGGTTGAAGAACCACCAAATGCTAAAATGGACTTGACTGCAAAGGAGTTTAAAGGCAAAGAGTTAGACCCTATCATCAAATAGGCTAGTGAGGAATTTCTGGCTGATAATAATTTTGTTACAACAGGATCTTTCAGGCAATTTGTTTGGATGCAAAATATAGAACAATTTAAAGCAAAATGTGAGAAGAAGAAAAGTGAACATCCCCACAAAGATACATCTATAGTGGAAGAAGAAGTGAAACAAGAAATGATGACAGAATTCAAAGCCATTACTCCTGAACAAGGGAGAGAAATGGTAGCAAAAGCTGGTGTATTAATTCTTCCTGAGTGGGATATAGCAGATGCATTAGTGCTTGAAGTAGTAAGGAAAGAAACAAAACCCTTGGAAGGAGTGACATTTGGCAAGGACCATGTTGCTTTGGTCATGTGGTCTCTAAGGAGGGATGAGAGAAGAAAGAGGAAGGACACCTCAGAGTCCAGCTATCTTGGAGGTATGATTGTGAAGAGAGTGTAGGGCATAGGGGTAGTAGAGACTACTAGCACAGTTTTGGAATCAGTAAAATTTAGTGTGGTAGTAGCCAAGAAGGAAGCCAAGGAAAAAGTTGATCTTCAGGAAAAATTGGAGATGATTCTAAAAGGTTATAATGAGGCCAAAGTGGAGATAGCCCATAGTGATAGTATCATTTCCAATTAGTAGGGCAATACTAGAGAGGTGAATCTTCTACCTTAATGATTGCCTCTTCTCCAGCAAAACCTCCATCCACCAGTCCAATCATTGAATTTCCCCCTTCTCCTATGACTTCTAGTTTTCAATCAACTGAGACCATACAAGATGAAGTGGAAAAGTTGAAGCAGGATCAGGCCCTGTTTGCAAGTAAGTATGAGGAAAAGGTCAGAGGAACAATTTTGAAGTTTGCTGACAGAATAGGGGCTTCTATTGTGCATATATATATGCAGAGAATTTTGAACATGCTGACAGGTTTAAAGGAGGATAAGGTTGTTCTAGAGCCAATTTTGAATAAGTGGATGCCTAGGGAGGTGGAATTGGAAATCATGTGTTCATCCCATAAAGAAGAAAATGTTGATGCCACTATTAAATCCACCTGTGAGTTAGTGAAAGGCATGACTAGGTTGGTAGAAGGAAGAGCTAGTCTAGAAAGAATAGCAAATCTATACAGAAAGGAATATGCTGACCAGAAATTTGAAATATTTCCTGGAGGTTTTGTCAGCACAAGTGAGTTAAAAGATGAAAAAGTATGGCTAGATGAGCTAGGACATAAATTGTCTCAATGGATAAATGAAGTCATCAATTCAGATGACACGTCTTTATTTATTCAGACAATTGAAGAAATTGAGAAGATGAAGTCACATTATGGTTTTTTGGAGACAGAGGTTAAGCAATTAAGAAACACATGGAAAAGATTGAATAAGTTGAAAAAAAAATTGTTAACTTCTCCTGGCCTAGTGATGATCTGTTCCAAGAGTGGAAAAATAAATATGCGGTGCAAGAAGGGAGGTTCAAGAATAGTTACTGATGCTGCAGTGGTATAACAAACTTTAAAGCCGTTAGGAATGGAAATGATTGTAACTTCTTTTCAGCGGGAATCACGATTGTAACAAACTTTTCCTAAGGAAGTTCAAAGCTTGTTTGCATCCATATCATTATAAATAGATACCAAGACCTTAGGAAAGGACGTCACAAGAACTTGTAAAGAAACTCTGCCCAAATTAATATATGGTCTTCTGGTTTTTGAGAAAGATCTTGAGTTATGTATGATTTTTGAAAATGGATATTAATATACAGATCAAATCATTTTGAGCTCATATTTATGTTGTCTACTTGCATACATTTGTTGATTTACTGTGTTCTTTTAAATAATCAAGGGTTATTTGATTGGATGGGGATTGCAAGGCAAGCTTACAGATGTGTTTTAGGTTTTTCTCTCAAGGGGAGGAATTAAATATACGTAAAACCCCTCTGTTAGTGAATCAATAGTGTTTTTTGTTTGAATTTGATGAACATGTTGAGCATAAAGGAAAAACTTACATATATGTCAGGCATATAATAAGTTAACGAAGTTGAAGTGATAAGATGTATGTGAATGTCCAAATTCAAAACTCTTGTTTAATTTGGGTGACTTTGTAGCCCAGATAAGGCACTGATATCATTTGTGGAGTTTTTTCTATCTTTCTTGGGGTCAAGACTAAAAATGAACACATGTTTTCTTTTAATGTTTCAGTATTGTTGAGGTGAGAAGTCCATAGGTTTTTAACACTGGTTTACTGTGGATCTTATATTAAAATTGTGAAAGTATTCACAAGAGGTATACCCACCTAAGCTTAAAGTGTAGAAGGTTTTGTAGAAACCTTGTTATATGTTATTCTGGAGTTTTATTTTCTTATTGTCCTCTCCATATGCAACAAAGGATTTCAATTTTATTACAAAGGGGATTAGGGAAATCAAAATTTGAGAACAACAAAAGTGGCAACTCTACTAGAGAGAGTCATAGTGTGAATCTGTATTACAGATCTAGTGCTTATATTGCCCGAAAGTTTGTTTGAATTTGTGTGTGTTTGGTCCTTGTAGCAGGTTGTTTTATCCCTGATCTTTGTCATTTCTCTCTCTGAAGATCTTCTTGTTCATTAGTCTCCTGCAAGTGATTTGTCAAGCTTGTTTTCTTATTTTCCCATAATTTTGGGTGGCGACTCTAACATAAAATAACTAGTGCTCTTGAATAAGAATAATTCATTTTAAAGAAAAAAATTATAATGCAGAGAGGAAAGAACACCAGATCATTCATGAGGAGAAATCCTTAAGAGACAAATCACACGGGTAAGTCATCTGAAAGACCCATAGATGCAAATTCAAATTCTTCTTCTCGTGAATTTGAGCAAGACATTTTGGGTTTTCATTCTGGTTTGTTTGGTAATAATGAGGATGTCCAAGTTTTGAATCGGAGGATTTCTCATGCTAGTTTATCTGGGAAGGATAGAAATAGTTCTAATGTTAAGATGGACTTTGTACCAAGAACTGTAGATTGGAATATTAGTTTGATTGATATCAATCAAGTCAATGTGTCAGATTCTAAAGAGATGTTCATTGATGAAGATAAAGTATCCCAAGAAATTGAGGCTCTTAATAGAAGAGTTCATCAATTGATCTCCCTAAGGACACAAAAAGAAACAAATAAGAAGGAAGTTAAGGCTAAATTGATTGAGAGAGATAGGCTTTTAAGGCAGATTCTTGATCTTGAATTGTTCACCCAAGAGAAAACTAAGAGTGAGGATGAAGGTCTAGTCATCAGATAAAATATGACTGCCAAGATCAACCCTGCACACAAATTTGTTGTGCAACCTAGTAGGGAGGTTCTTAGTGACCCACAACCTGCTAGAAATAATGTTGACAAATGAAAACAAAAGTGCATGAAAAATGGGTCTAGGTCTAAGACTACAACAAAAATCTCTCATCAGTTGTCTGCACATGAGAGAGAGATAGACAAGATGAGGAAAGAGAAGGAAGATCTACAAAGGGAATTGGAGAAAGCTGAATTAGAAGCAGCCAATCAAGAGGTTAAAAGAAAAATTAACTATCTAAAGGCTCCTCCCATAATCTTTCCTTCAACAGACCCAAATAATATTTTACCTCAGCATGCCTCATTCTCTCTAGTCAAAATTCAGTCAACCCTGCTTGTGAGTACTGTTCTAGTTCGTCAAGTCCCTATTACCAACCAAAGTAACCAAGTCCCTCTAACTCATTGTCTTAATATGAGAATGAACATGGGTAATAACCCTATTGGAAACCAGTTCCAAAGAAGACCCATTAATCTAGAGTTATACAAACATCTTTTCTTTGAGGGAATCTCAGGGTACCCTAACCATGTTCCTACCGAATTGAGGGACAGGCTTCACAAGTTTGCTGGCAATAATGCTATAAGTGCAGAAGAGCACCTAAAATCTTTTGGTGACTTGGAAAATGATTATGAGATTGTAGATGAAGATGTCATCATGAAATTATTTGAACAACCCTTGTTGGATGATGCAAGGGATTGGTACAGAGGTTTGCCCGTAAATAGCATTGGTTCTTGGGTGGACTTTAAGAATTGCTTCCAAGAGCAATATGGTGATAAAACAAATGTGATCTTTATGCTCAATGAGTTCAATGACATTAGGAAGTCTGATAATGAAATTGTCATAGATTTCAATGCAAGGTTTCAGAAAGCAATGCATAGGCTTTACCAAGTGATGAGACTAGATGATAATATGTGTCTGAACACTTTCTATAATGCTTTTGATTCTAAAATGACTTACATTCTAAGGGATAAAAACCCACATAGTCTGAGAGATGCCTTTAGAATTTCCATCAATGTAGAAAGTAATAGGAAGGCATCTGGAAAGGTGGGAAGGAGGACCGATGGTAGACTATGGCAAGAATCAAAATAATAGCCTAATAAGGTTGCCAAGGAAGAAGACAAAATAGAAAAGTTAATGACTGCTATGAAAGATCTTACTAATAAGGTAAGTAAGAATGACAAACCTCATTATAATTGGCAAGATAGGCCTCCTAGATTACATGATATGCCATACAATACTACGTGGAAGGATGACAAACCTCAGAATGATAAGTTAAAGAACACACAAAATCAGGACACCCCAGATCCTTTAAACGGAGGAAATATACATAACATGGAAAATACTCCTTGGTGCATGGCTTGTGATGGGCCATATTATCCTCATCAGTGTGTTGTAGCTCAAGCTCTTGAACAATCCATGAGAAAGGAGGGTGAGCCTTATATCAGCATGTTTGACACTATTGTTGAAAGTGATAATGAGTCTTCACAAAGTGAATCTAGTGGGTGTGATGCACTAAGTTATAATGAATGTTATCAAGGGCAGCTAACAATTGATTGGCACCCCACTTTAAATGTGGTAACCATTGAAGATGAGGAAGTTCATCTCAAAAGACCTAGTGATGAAGAGGTAAAAAATCTTACCAAGGCTGCCATAGCCAAAGCCAAGCATAACTACAATCTGAGAAGTGGTAAAAGGGATGGAGATCAGGGTTGTAGCGTCCTAAAATTGTGACACTTGCAATTTTGACTGCATTTGGGTCTTCACGATGGCGGCGCAACGTTGAACCTGAATGGAGACCCCGAAACTTGTTTACAACATCAAAAACTGCATATTTCTGCACCTTGGCCTGATCCTTCCTTGCACCCTGCTATCCCAGGAGGTGGGACCAAGGTGCCCAGCACCCTAGTCCTTTAGGAACATGGTGCCTAGCGCCCTGGTCCCCCAGGACCATGGCACCTAGCGCCCTAGTCCCTGGCCCTATTTTGGGCCTGGTCTCTTGTTGGGCATCGGGTCTTTAAGGTTGCAATTTGGAAAATGATGCTTCTAGGTTGATCTAAGGTTGGAAAAATCAGTCTCCTAACCCTAATTGACAAGTATATAAACTACTTTTCCTCTCCTAGAAAGGGAGAAAGAAAGGAGGGAAATAAGCAAGAGCAAGACACGGAAGCGATATTCAAACATTCAAACATTCAAGCATTCAAGCATTCCTTCAAGCAATTGAGTATTCTAAGTCTCCATTCAAGGCTAGGTGTTGCATTCAAGACAAGGATTCAACCATTGAAGAGGAGATCACTTACAACATATAACATACAACATTCATTACACCTTCGCATGTAAGAATACAAACATTCTTACAACAAGGTATCAGTACTTGTTTACATTACAAACATTTACATTTACAACATTCTGATTTCTTGGTTAATTCCAAAACCGGGGTTTGACCTAAAGGCAAACCCCTAATCCCTAACCCCCCAATCATCCTCTCTTTTCTATGTGTAGGTTGTAGGTACGCAGCTGTAATTCGAGATCTGGAATCCTTGTGCAGAGACGAACAGATCCCCCTTCGTTTCGCAGATTTTTCGGAGGACCGTGTGCACTCTGGGCACCATCGTCCCGTCAACTTTTGCTCAAATTTGTAGGACAACATTGTCTCGACATTTTACTGCTAATTCTAGGTCTGTAGCTTCATCCTATGTCCACATCTCTGTTTATAAGCGAATCTTTCCTACTTTACATGCATTCCTAGTTCAATCATTCTATCTACATTCTTTACAAAAGAGGGTATCCTTGATGTCTTAACCCTTGAAACTCATTTAGAATCCAATCTTGCATTGTGTGAGATTGGATCTTGTGGGTTTCAACCCCTCTTTTGAATGTAAAGTCTCTCCTAAGTGAAAACCGTCAACCCTAGTGACCTCCCTTCTCTCTCCTTGGAGTGGGGGAACAACTAGGGTCCGATTTTTCCGCTTTACAAGGGTGAACTTGGCTCCTTGTTTATGAAAGAAGTATCTCAAAAAAATGCAACAAGAAATAATGCACTACCTCAAGATGGTCATACAAAAGGTGACCAATCCAAAGATGTAGCCAAAAGTGCAGATAATAATACTACTGGTGATTTACAAGGGACTATTACAGCTAAAAAGGCAAGTCAGCCTAAAGAAGAAAATACCAAAATTAATACTGAGCCAATTAACAGTTCCACTTTTGATATGACTCAGGCTCTGACCCAAATGAGGGTTACAGTCCCATTGGTAGAACTATTGAAAATAAAAGAACACAAAGAAGCTACTCTCTCTTTATTTTCTAATATATCAAATAATAGTGCAGCTTTGCCTACAAACACCATGAAGGATTAAAAGGATCATGAGCTGCAAAATCCAAAAGTATAAGTTGGAACAACAATTACTCAAGAACCTTCCCAAGTGGATCCATTTTATGTGATCTTATTAGTCAATAATAGGCTAATTAAGAATTGTATGATAGACTCTGGTGCTGCTGCAAATGTGATGCCATATGTTGTCATGAAGGAGTTGGGATTATCAGTAAGTACTGTTTATGGGAAGTTCTATGCTATGGATAATAGAGAAGTAGCTGTGGAAGGTACAATGAAAGATGTGGAGTTAAAGATAGAAGCATTTCCTGAAGCAACATATAAGATGGATGTCATAGTAACTAATACAAAACCTCATTATGGCATGCTATTATCTAGACAATGGGCTGCAGTAGTGGGGGGAAATGTTCAGTTAGATCTTTCATATGCTACAACCCCAGTAAATGGAAGCCAGGTTAAGTTGTATAGAGAACCATGTGCTCCTAGGGTAATTGAGAAGATAGACCCTAATATGTTGAATTGTATGATTGATGTGGATCTTGATGACTTTAGAGTACAACCAATTCTACCTCATTTGAAAAATACTGATCCTATTGTTAATGAATTGGAATCTCAGCAACAAGGTTTATGGCATATGTACTTTGATGGAGCTTGCTCTAAGGAAGGATCTGGAGTAGGAGTTATTTTTGTGTCCCCATCAGGTATGACTTTCAAATACTCTTTTCAGTTAGCTTTCTAGTGTACAAATAACACAGTTGAATATGAAGCTTTGTTATCGAGGCTTGAAGTTGCTAAGAAGCATGGAATTCAGTTGTTAAGAGTATTTGGGGATTCAGAGTTGGTGGTTTCTCAGATAAGGTCTAAATATGCATCCAAAAAATGATCATTTGAAAATATATAAACATGTTGTTCGGGATGTGATTGAGCATTTTTGTGCATTTTCTATTAACTGGATAGAAAGATCAAAGAATATCATGGCTGATTTCTTAGCTAATGTTGCATTAAAGAATGATGATGTAACATTAAGTGGTGTGTCTACAATTGAGATAAAAGCTAGGCCTTCTATTCCTAATAATGTATATAACTAGCAAGTGTTTGCGGATGATGAAGATATTCTTGGATTCATATAGTGCATTGATGATTATGATGGACAAAAAATTGATTACAATGCATTAGTAGTAGTGGAAGATAGAGAAACAATATTCGGAAATGACATGGTCCAATTGGAAACCACTGAAATCACCAGAGGATTGGTATAATTGGAAGGTATGTTTAGTCACAGTGATAGCCATTTGCATCAACAGTCAACTACCAAATTAGAAGAATTGGAGGAAGTGAATTTAGGGACAAAATCATCCCCTAAGTTGGTGTATATTGGGAAGAACTTGGCTCCTCACATTAAGGCCAACCTCATTAAATTATTGAGAAAGTATAAACATGTTTTTGCTTGGTCTTATGAGGACCTGAAGGCATATAGACAAGATCTATTTCAACATGAAGTCCCTTTTCATCCAGATGCTAAGCCTTTTTGACAGAATCAAAGACCTATCAACCCCCTTTTGGAAACCAAAATGCACCAAGAGTTAACCAAGTTGAGGGAAGGGGGGATCGTTAAGCCTATAAGACATTCATTATGGGTGTCTAATTTAGTCCTAGTTAGAAAGAAGAATGGGGACAAAGCTTTGTGTTGATTTTAGGAATTTGAATGTTGCTTCTTTGAAAGACAACTATTCTTCCCCCAATATGGAGGCAATGTTACAAAGAGTAACTGGGTGTGATTTGTTGTTTGTGATGGATGGGTTCTCAGGATATAATCAAGTATTGGTGAAAGAGCCTAAATAGTTCAAGACTTCTTTTACCACCCCTTGGGGGGTGTATGTATATGTAAGGATGTCATTTGGTTTAAAAAATGTTGGAGCTACTTTTTAGAGAGCAATGGATGTAGCTTTCAAGGAATTTATCAACATCATCATGGTTGTATACCAGGACGATTTAACATGTTTCTCTAAAAGGGCAAATGACCACTACGGGCACCTAGAAAAGGTTTTCAACAAAGCTCTAGAGTTTGGTGTTTCCTTAAATCCAAAAAAGTGTCATTTTGCAGTTACTGAAGGGAAGTTGCTTGGGCATATTGTCTCCAAGGAAGGGGTTAGAATAGACCCTGAAAGGATTGAAGCCATAAACAATGTACCTGAGCCAAAGAATGTCAAAGGTATTCAATCTTTTTTGGGCAAGGTGAATTTTGTTAGACGATTCATTGCTAACTTTTTTGAAATAGTCAAACCTATTGTTAAGTTGCTTAAGAAAGATTCAAAGTTTTATTGGGATGAAGAAGTTGCAAAGGCTTTTGGTAAAATTAAAATGGCTATTCAAGAGGCACCAGTGTTGAAGTCCCCTAATTACAATAAGCCCTTTTCATTGTTCTCTTTTTCTTCTTATCATACAGTGGCTGCAATCCTTCTTCAAAAAGATGCTGAGGGATATGAACACCCTATATCTTTTTATAGCAAATCTCTACAAGTTGTAGAGCTGAAATATGAAATCATGGAGAAGCAAGCATATGCTTTGGTTAAATCTATAAAAGCACTTAGGCCATATCTTGTGAATGCACAAATAGTTCCTTATGTCCCACATGCGGCTGTCAAGGACATCTTATCTCATTCCGAGGTCACTGGTAAGAGGTGCACATGGATAACTCGGATTCAAGAGTTTGATCTTGAAATCAAGATTACTAAATTGGTAAGAGGGTTGGGTCTTGCTAAGTTGATGGCTGAATCAAATATCCTTGATGTTGAAGTTAACAATGTTGAAATTGAGAATATAATGGTCACAAGTATTGAAACACAACCCTGGTATTCAGAAATAGTACATTTTTTGAGGGATGTAGCATACTTGGAGGGAATGACTCCTAACCAGAGAAGGACATTGAAACTAAAGTCTCAAAAGTATGTCCTTATTTAGGGTGATCTATATTGGTGAAATAAAGATGGGGCATTATTGATGTGCTTAGATAAATCCCAAGGTAGAAGGATGCTAACTGAAATGCATAATGGAGTATGTGGAGGCCACTACTCTGCCAATACCACAACTAGCAAGATAGTCTGGGCTGGATGCTATTGGCCTACTTTGTTCAAAGATGCCCATGAGCATGTTCGGAGGTGTGACCCATGCCAAAAAATTTCTTCCAAATTAAAGTACGAATGAGCTTTTCCCATTAACCCAGTTACAGTGGAAGCCCCTTTTGTCTAGTGGGGCATTGATTTTCTTGGGGAAATAGTTGAGAAGTCAAGAAGAGGTCACAAATAGATCATAGTGGCCACTAATTACTTCACTAAGTGGATTGAGGCTATACCTACTAAAAGAGCCACTACTAAAGTTGTCATTGAATTTCTAATGGATAATGTTATAACAAGATTTTGTGTTCTTATGAAACTGATAATGGACAATGCCATGAGCTTTAGATAAGAGGAATTCACTGAATTTTGTACCAGCCATGGAATAATCATGTCTTATTCTTCACCATACCATCCACAAGGTAATGGACAAGCAGAATCCAGCAATAAAAGCCTTTTGAATATTATTAAGAAAATCCTTGAGAACAAAAGGTCTTGGGATTAGAAATTAAAATTGGCCTTATGGGCAGACATGATTATTGTTAAGAAAGCAATTGGTGTATCACCATTTGAATTGGTTTATGGCACACAAACTAGACTGCTAGTCAATTACCTTCTCCTTGTATATAAGGTCCTACAAGCTGAGGAGTTGGAGTTGTCAGAACCCATGGAAGACAAAATGGTTCAAATGGTGGAAGTGGAAGAAATCAGGACTCTGGCTCATAAAAGAAATTTAAAGATTCGGTTGCAGTACAAGTATCTTTTTAACAAAAGAACCACATTGAGGAAGTTTCAAATCGGTGACTTGGTTCTTTAATGGAATGCAAGAGGACAAGATAAGGGCAAGCACATAAAATTTGAGTCATTATGGATGGGCCCTTCTATTGTTTGTGATCTTAATGGAAAAGACTCATACTTCTTGCAGACAATGAATGGTGAGGTACATGAATTCCTAGTGCATGGACAATTCCTAAAGCTTTACTTCTCTTAAGTTTAAGAAATCCATGCACAGTAGGTTTTAGTTTGTACATAATTAGGTTTGCTTATGTTGGTTTCTTTTGGGCTTATTTTTTGGTCTGTTCTCCAGAGTTTTCTGTGTTCTTGTGTTGATCTTGCAATCAACCATCACCAATCAAAGCCGCTGTTATCACTAGTTTGATTATTGGGTGATTTTTGTTCTTTAATCCGCTAAAATCTGCAAAATAGTGCTTAGTTTCTTCATTCTACCTCTGAGGGTTATTGGTCTAAGGGTTTTGGGTTTTTACATTTCACCTTTTCCATCTTAAAATCCCTGTGTTCTATTTTCTTGTTACTTTTTCCACTTAGGTGGAAGGGTCGCTCCGTCATGAGAAGAGGTCCACCCTTTAAGTTTTGCCTTAGGCGGGTCGTTTATAATGTTTTTAATTTTCGTCTTCTCCTAAGTTTTCATTTCTTTGTCGAGCTTCGTAAAGATTGTGCAAGTTCTAGTTGATCCAACGATGTGCACGGTTTCATAGAGGGAAGTAACCCGATGTTTACCTTTCGCGAAGCAGAGAAAGATTGGTGGGCCCAACAGGTAAGCTAAAGAAAGAGTTAAGGATCATGCATCTTGTTCATGATCCATCAGTTGTCATTGTCTCGCAAAGGGAAGATGCATGAGGTTTATGCTTCACGAAATAATGAAAGGATGGTGGGCCCCAAAGGTAAGTGGATCCCTTGGTTAAAGACCGAGCATTTTCAACAAGATCTAGTGGTCGGCGCTATTTCACATGGTAAAGATGCGTGAAGTTTACCTTTCACAAAGTAGTGAAAAAGCAGTGGGCCCAGTGAAAGGGTGGCTTGCAAGATAAAGAAAGTGCATCTCCGAGAAGATCCAACGGTGCACGTTGTTTCGTAGCCCAAAGTAGCACAAAATTTACTCTTCGCGAAGCAGTGAAAAGGAGTTGGCGGATGAGGTGGCAATATAGCTGGATGTTTGGATGAGGAAAAAGGTGATCTGTTAGTAGGACACATGGCTCTAAATGGATCGTGAGTGGCCCGTTTGATTAAGCGGCAATATTGATGAAGTCCACAGATAAACAAGACAAGTGGCAGTTCAGATGTGGAGTTTGATAGAGTTCTTGAGCGAATGAATGGCCAACACATTGGGGATATTTGCCGAAAATTAGTAGGACAAGTGGATTTGGCATAGAGGGCCCACTTTGAAGGTTAAAGGAGTTAAAGGCTACGCATCTCAAAATTGATCCAACGATGTGCATTGTTTTGCAACAGGAAGCTACACTGTGATTAACCTTTGTGAAATAGCAAAAAACCACTAGCAGTGGCAGTCACGATTAGTTGAATAGACAAGCGGTCACCGTGAAGAATAATGATCAAGCGAATAGTGGATGATCCAATGGTTAGTGTTGTTTCGCATGGAAAAGAGGCAAGATTTTTATCCTTCGCGAAGCAGTGAAAGAAAGGCGAGGCCCATTTCTAACTAGGATGACTTAGTTAAGGCAAAGAACGTGCACATCTTTTAGGATCTAACGGATGACATTGTTTCATAATGAAAAGATGCAAGGTTTTTATCTTTCGTGAAGCAGTGAAAAGGCAAGGCACTTAGAAAATTCTTTGTGGTCCATTAGAGCCATTTTTTGAATTCAATTACGAATTGATTGCCGAAGCATGTAGATTAATGTTTCTATTCGATGCTCAGTTGTCGTAATAAGCTTCACATCAGTTGAAACTTTGGCATCATTTTGAAGAGTTTTGCAGAGGAACTGGTGCACAGAGAAAATTTCTTCAGGCAACAAGTAAGTTTCTGCATATTGCTTGAGAGTTATAGTTTGAATTGGTATCACTGGGTGCTTGATTTCTTATAAGTTTGTCTAAGTTTTAATTGAAATAACTATAATAACAAGATGGCACCACGAAGAGATTTCACAGGGAAGGTAAATTATCAGGAGAGAGCCATTTGTGATGACTTTTTAGAGCAGTTAACTATGTCTACTAATGTCGCAGCTAAGATGAAAGAATTGGTGCCCAAAGCTCCCTGCCTAAGAATTGGTGATAGTTTGTATGACAAAGGGAATTGGTTAAGGGATTCTTAGATAGGAATTTTAGGTTTGGGACTTTTGAAAGCGGGATTTGGCCAGAGAAATTCCCCTGGTCCAATGAATAGTATATGGGAGTTAGATGTTGGAAAGCTCATAGTCCTTGGGGTTTTCATGGATGTGGACTCGTTAACCCAGATTGCAAATAACTATGACCCTGTTACCAGATGTGTGAGAAATGTAAATGGGGGTTCACTAATTGAAATAAATGATGATGAGTTCATGAGAGTTTTTGCACTTAGTGAAGTATCAAATTACTTAGAGCCCATCAATTTTGAAACATTAGCAAAGGTGTACGAGGCTCAGAGAGATCACCTCAGAAGTGGCCCTCTGAAAGAAATTTTTGTCGAAATAGGAGGGCTGACTGTTGTAGGCCCTATCACCATGGAACCCTTCTCTCTAAATCTATTTACTTTGAGGGCTAAAGGGATTTCTTGGTCCCTATGTCAAATTCTTGGGGAAGATGCTGAAACAACTATGCCAACCCACTATATGCTCATGATAGCATAGATTTTGAATCCATCTTTGGAAGTAACTTTTGATTTTGCACCTTATCTCATTGATGCCATTCATGAGGGATTGATGGGGACAAAAAATGCTAAGGTAGACAGACCTTTTGGGTGGTATTCTCTCCTTATGCACATGTTTTTATTTAAAGGTGCTGAATATTTTGCTAATGAAATGGACCTGATCAAAGAAAAAGATGGTGAGGAGATGTCATTGAATTGTGTAGCTCAATTTTGTCTTGGGATAGAGAAGATGCGAACTACTTGAAGTTTGATAGATGTTTTTCACCTAGGTTTAGGATCCTCTTGTGCCCACAGAACCCTATAATTCCTAAAGCTCTCCTTGAATTCCTTAGGCCTAAGGAATTTGTTGGAGATATCAAAATTGTTCACAACTGGGGTGATATATATTTGTACCCTATCTCTACTATGTTCAGAGTTTATGGTTTCAGAGGAACTCCATATTTTCTCCCCTATCAAGTTCCATTGAAGATAGGAATTGCAGAGGTCTTGAGGCAAATTGGAGGTTTGCAAGAAGCTGAATTAACAAATAGGGGGAAGAGAACAATTTTCCCAGCTGTCACCATTGCACATCAATTTGTAATCACCAAGGGTGGTTGGACACATTTTGATGATTTCTTTCAACCCTACAGGTTGTCTACTGCAGTGGCCATTTTTGTTGATTTGGAGGATTTCTTTAATGGCATGTTCAAGAAGAGAGCCATATGGAAAGGTAGAGCACACCAGTTCCATTTTCCTGAGGATTTTATCAGAAATGAATTCAGTCTAAATGAACAAGAATTGAGAAAGGAAAAATGGATAGAATATAAAAGGGCTCTTGATTTTACCCACCAATTTGATATTGGTTATGATCCTTTGTCTAGTTTTACTCCCTTTGAGGAAAAGGCTAAATTCTTGATACTTTATTTTGAAGATTTAATGCAAACTTTAAAGGAGAAGAGGGAAGTTATATTGAAGAAAAGTGAACATCCCCACAAAGATATATCTGTAGTGGAAGAAGAAGTGAAACAAGAAATGATGACAAAATTCAAAGCCATTACTCCTGAGTAGGGGAGAGAAATGGTAGCAAAAGCTAGTGTATTAATTCTTCCTGAATGGGATATAGCAGATGCATTAGTGCTTGAAGCAGTAAGGAAAGAAACAAAACCATTGGAAGAAGTGACATTTAGAAAGGACCATGTTGCTTTGGTCATGTGGTCTCTAAAGAGGGATGAGAGAAGAAAGAGGAAGGACACCTCAGAGTCTAGCTATCTTGGAGGTATGATTGTGAAGAGAGTGCAGGACACATGGGTAGTAGAGGCTGCTAGCACAGTTTTGAAATCAGCAAAATTTAGTGGGGCCGTAGCCAAGAAGGAGGCTAAGGAAAAAGTTGATCTCCAGGTAAAACTGGAGATGATTCTTAAAGGTTATAATGAGGCCAAACTAGAGATAGCCCATAGGGATAGTATCATTGCCAAATTGAAAGATCAATTAGCAGGGCAATACCAGAGAGGTAAATCTTCTACCTTAATGATTGCCTCTTTTCTAGAAAAACCTCCATCCACCAGTCCAATCATTGAATTTTCCCCTTCTCCTATGACTTTTGGTTTTCAATCAACTGAGACCATACAAGATGAAGTGGAAAAATTGAAGCAGGCTCAGGCCCTATTTGCAAGTAAGTACGAGGAAAAGGTTAGAGGAACAATTTTGAAGTTTGCTGACACAATAGGGGCTTCTATTGTGCATATATATATATGCAGATAATTTTGAACATGCTGACAGGTTTAAAGGAGGATAAGGTTGTTCTCGAGCCAATTTTGAATAAGTGGATGCCTAGGGAGGTGGAATTGGAATTCATGTGTTCATCCCACGAAGAAGCAAATGCTAATGCCACTATTAAATCCACCTACGAGTTAGTGAAAGGTATGACCAGGTCGGTAGAAGGAAGAGCTGGTCTAGAAAGAAAGGCAAATCTATACAGAAAGGAATACGCTGACCAGAAATTTGAAATATTTCTTGGAGGTTTTGTCAGCACAAGTGAGTTAAAAGATGAAAAAGTATGGCTAGATGAGCTAGGACATAAATTATCTCAATGGATAAATGAAGTCATCAATTCAGATGACATATCTTTATTTACTTGGACAATTGAAGAAATTGAGAAGATGAAGTCACATTATTGTTTTTTGGAGAGAAAGGTTAAGCAATTAAGAAACACATGGAAAAGATTGAATAAGTTGAAAAAGAAAATTGTTAACTTCTCCTGGCCTGGTGAGGACGTGTTCCAAGAGTGGAAAAACAAATATGTGGTGCAAGAAGAGAGGTTCAAGAATAGATAGCTGATGCTACAATAGTATAACAAACTTTAAAGCCGTTAGGAATGAAAATGATTGTAACTTCTTTTCAGCAGGAATCACGGTTGTAACAAACTTTTCCTAAGGAAGTCTGAAGCTTGTTTGCATCCATATCATTATAAATAGATACCAAGACTTTAGGAAAGGACATCACAAGAACTTGTAAAGAAACTGCCAAAATTAGTATATGGTCTTCTGGTTTTTCAGAAAGATCTCGAGTTATGTATTATTTTTGAAAATGGATATTAATATACAAATCAGATCATTTTGAGCTCATGTTTCTGTTGTCTTCTTGCATGTATTTGTTTATTTATTGTGATCTTTTAAATAATCAAGGGTTATTTGATTGGATGGGGATTGCAAGGCAAGCTTACAGACGTGTTTTAGGTTTTTCTCTCAAGGGGAGGAATTAAATATACGTAAAACCCCTCTATTAGTGAATCAATAGTGTTTTCTATTTGAATTTGATGAATAGGTTTAGCATAAAGGAAAAACTTACATATATGTCAGAGATATTTTAAGTTGATGAAGTTGAAGTGATAGGATGTATGTGAATATCCAAATTTGGAACTCTTATTTAATTTGGGTGACTCTGTAGCCCAGATAAGGCACTGATATCATTTGTGGAGTTTTTTCTATCTTTCTTGGGGTCAAGACTAAAAATGAACACATGTTTTCTTTTAATGTTTCAGTATTGTTGAGGTGATGAGGTTCATAGGTTTTTAACACTAGTTTACTGTGGATCTTATATTAAAATTGTGAAAGTATTTACAAGAGGTATACCCACCTAAGCTTAGCATAAGCTTAAAGTGTAGAAGGTTTTGTAGAAACCTTGTTATATGTTATTCTGGAGTTCTATTTTCTTGTTGTCCTCTCCATATGTAACAGAGGCTTTCAATTTTCTTACAAAGGGGATTAGGGAAATTAGAATTTGAGAGCAACACAGTCAATGTTCCAAATGCAACAAAGTTGGTTACAATTCAGAAAATTGTAGAATGAATGTGAAATGCTATGTTTGTGGTAGATTTGGACATTTATCTAATCAATGCAGAACACAAACCGGTTAAGGATATGGAAAACCTATTTAGAGGAATAATGTAACTTGTTATGCATGTAACAAGATTGGGCATATTGCAAAATTCCGTAGAAGCAAGCCTATACTGGAAAACAATAAAGGATCTAATGAGAAGGGAAAAGAAAAGGTAAATGAAATAAAGCAAAAATTTTCAAAACAATGGATTAAGAAGAGAGATCAAAGAGTTGATGAATCTATCTCTACATTGGTAGAATAGAGTAACCCTCCACTAGTAGGAGATTATTCATATAACTAAGGAATAATCCTTAGGGGGTATGGCAGCAAGTTGAAAATCATGCATTCTACCTTCGATTCATGGTAAGAAGACACATTTCTTCTTTATCAGTAGATGTGTTAAGATTTCACTTAACGGGCAAGCATTAAATGTAGTTTTGATGAACTTTTTGGTTATAAATTACCATAAAACCCTCATTTCAATCCATCAAGCATTCAAGCATTTAGAGAGCATGAAATTGAGAAAGGGCATTCCAAAGGCAAAGAAACAAAAGCATTTTTAGGCATTCAAGATTTCAAGCAAGAGGTATTTATCTTTCAAAATGGCATCTTCATCTTCTGCACCTGAGTTTATTCCAAACCTTATTGTGGTAGAAAACATTAAGCACCCTAGGCCGGTGTTTAAGATCATCCCTGAAATTTCCAAGCAAGATGATTCTATCGGAGATTTTCAAAAATTTTGAAGGGAGTTGCTTTTGCTGAAGACCCTAGAATCTACATTTACTGCAACATAGAAAATTTAGGGACTGATGATTTGAAAAACATGTACAATGATGTTATTACTGATGAGCAAGGTTTGGTTAAATCAGAGCACAAGATTGTAGGAGACTTAGGATTTGTTGAAATACTAAACATACTTGAATTTCCGAAGGAGGTAGTCTGTCTTGTGTTGAGCAGAGTCCATGGAGAATTTATGTGGTTAGAGTCAGTGTGCAAAATAACCAAGGAAGCAATTAAGGCAGTTACTGGTTTACCCTCAACTGGTAGTAGGCCTGACAAAACTAAGAAGAAGGGTGTTATGGATTTAACCAGAGCAACATCCGACAACAAATCCCTTAGGGTTAATGACATTACTGATGCAAATGTGAGATATGTGAGTATGGTACTTGGCTATAGAGTGACTCATACAAATAGATTAAACTCTATTTCTAGCTTATGTATTCATAGTGCACATGAGATGGTTAAGAACAATGCTAGGATTGATATTTGTGAATGGCTTAAGGATGAATTGATTGATAACCAGAAAAAGATTAAAGGTGACAAGAAGGGGACATTTCATTTTGGCAACTTACTTGTGTGTCTGATGCTCTACTTCACCAAAGAGATACCCGACATTGGTCATAATGACTTTTGATATGACATCTCGATAGGCAAACAAATCATGGAAGCTATCACCGGTATGAGCTCTAAGAGTGACAACATTCTAGCTAACTACCTCAAAAAATTCCAAACTAAGATGAGAGCTAGAGAAAGGTTACCACAAAGCATAGTACATAAGTATGATAAGCAAATGTGCTTTGTTATTAAACATGATGAAACATGGATGGAAGTTGTTACTCCTAGAACTATTTGGATAACAGAAATGGGTTATGAGGTTGATCTAAACATCCTTGAAGCATATGCTAAGACACTCCTTGATGCACCTAAAGAACCATCTAAAGAAATTTTTGGTAATGTTGAGACCATTGAGAGTGTTGTTTCAATGCAGAAGTAGAGGTAATTACACAGACAAAGAAACTAGTTGAAAATGTAAATAAAGGGGAGGCAATCGATGGAAATAAGGAAGAAATAGTGAAGGTAATTGGGCAAGTATCTATTGAAAGTAAATCTATTGCAAAACCAAGCACATCTACTGGAGAGTTCAGACCCACCAATGTAACAGATGTTCTATTGGATTCTATTAAGAGAATAATAGATTGCAATGCCTTAGCATTTAAGGCTATTGATGACACACTACCTATCTTGAGGATGATTGCACCAACATGTAAGATAGATCACATTAAGGATTTATTAGGTAAATTGGACACATTGTCCAAATTTATTGCTGAGAATGTTCTAACTATAGATAAGGTGAATGAGGATACTGTAAAGGAAAAAGTTGATAAAGAGAAAGGTGAATTCTTTGAGAAAACCATCAAAAAATCTACTAAGCATATGGATTCACTATTACTGGCACTTAAATCAACAATTTTGGAATATAAGGAACTGTATAGAGAAGCTTGCAAGCCTTACCACCTAACTGAAGATATTGATGAGGAGATTAAGAAGACACAGAAATAGATAGATGATATTACGGATAATATGATAGGTTCTTCGGGACATATCTCAGTTTTTGAGTAGGAAATGACAGTTTTTGAGGAGAAGTTGGAGAAACTTGAGAAAGAGAAAGAACGAATAAGGTTAAAGGCCTGGGAACTAAAAAGAAAACTTGGTCCAAGATTGGACAGTCTTATCACTCAGGGGGTTGAGCTATCAAAGGCATCAATTCAAGGGGAATGATCACTGGAGTAGCAGATGCACTATCTCACCGGCTTGATCTAGCAAACAGAGACCATTCTTTCTGAAAATAACAAATTCATGCAGAGCCTGAATCTAATTTTAGTAGAAATTTTTCAACTTGTACAGAACCAATTACAAGCTATGAGGTAGCATTTTTGTATTCTTTTATTCTTTTTGACATCCTTTGCCATTGATGTCAAAAGGGAGTAGTATGGAGAAAAATATGTGCATAGATGAGATGAGGAGATCACTTGTTCATGGGGAGAACACTCTTTTTGGGATCAGATTTTGGACTTCATTTTTGGATAACAGTTTTGGATTTTTCTCATGAGTGTTGCCATCAATGCCAAAGGGGGAGATTGTTGGCATTCTACACTCTATGAGAATATGGTTGATGTTTTCATTGATGGCAACCAACTGGTAATATGTTTCTACATAGGCACCAACATCGCAGACATCATACACCAGCAGGCACCGACACCGACAGGCACATTCATCGGCATCCAAACTACACCGGCAATGAAGTATACTGGCACTCAAGGCAACATGAGACATAATTTTGTTTATGAGAATTGTTTTGTAAATGTAATTAATTATTTGTAAGCCGACTTGGTATATTGTAAAAGACTCATATATGTATGAGATCTTATCGATCATTTTTCCATGAGAGAAGGATAGGTGATTATTATTATTGGACATCAAAAGGTTATTGGTTAAGGTATCTGACTGAGCTTAAACTGGTACTGAACCAGACATTAGAGATGCTATTTTGAGAAGTATATTGTATTGGATTTAATTATCCATTTTGTAGTCAGTGAGACTCTTCTATTGAGCAGTGAGCTCTAGGCTGTTGGCCTTCCTGCATGTGTAGGCCCGTATTGTAAGTAATATTTATTCATATTGGCTAGTGAGTAAATATTGTGGGTCACAAATTCCACCGAGGTTTTTCCCACACTGGGTTTCCTCACCAGAATATTTTGTGTTATGGTGTGCATTTATGTTGTCTCTTTTATTTCTCTTTACTGTATCATTTCTTGTTTACCAGTACACTAATTTAGATTGTAAAGTTATAAATAAGTTTAAATATTTTATTAACTAGTTAGACACTGACTCACTGCCCCCCTCTTAGTGTCTTTGGGACTATCATTTAATCCAACACTTCTATGTTCTGCTTGTTCCTTGCATGCTTACCGATGGACATGTTTATCGGTTAATACAACACCTACCTGCATACTGGACCGATATTCATTCTTCTTCACATAGTACATGTCAGCCAATTATAAATGTTCTCTCTGGTTCACCAAAATTGATGCAGTTTCAATCATAGACTCATGCCAATGCTATGAACATATATTCTAAACCCCAACACTTGAATCTTCTCCAATCATCTATACCAGTTGCTTGATCACCTCTCTATTCCTGTTTACCGATTGACAACAACTTAGCAGTTATACCAATCAACAACATATTTGACAATCTTGTTTACTAGTTGACATCAATGACAATACAATGCCAACGTCTCTATCTTAGATCAACTCCTTTTCACTAAGTGCACAATGGAGTTGAAACCCTCTTGTTAACTTCTTTTGGATCACTTACCATATATATAGGAAATGATCGTAATTGATTCATCTGTGACTTTGCCTCCTACAACCATAGCACATCCATCTGAGGCTCTGGTATGCTTTAGTTTTTTAGTCTATTCATTTTTAGTTATTTTGTGTTATTTGACATATATGTTATTAACTTATATTAATGTTGTTTTACTAGTTACAGCCCCCTTGAGGACTTCCCACGGATCTTCAGCCTCACCCAATTGCAAAAGACAAAGATAAGGTAATCAACATTTCAACTTCAAACAGTTTAGAGTTCAGTATTTAGTTATTTTGATGTTATATTGAGAAAATATATCTGATTCAACATTTGAATTGTCCTTGTGCAGCCACCTGAAGAGTCACGTACTACTTCGAAGAGGCTCGATTTTGATGATCTGCCATAGTCATAGATACTGATAGAGACATATAGTTGTATTTGTGGTCATTGAAGGACCATTTTTTGTATATATTCGACATTTGTATATGTATATATCAACTTTGACAAACATGGCACATGCCACATTTTTATAACTATTATTGATTTGACATCTATGCCATTTTTTGATATGTACACAATTATTGTTCATTTTGATATATATGAAACTTGATATTTGATTGAATATTTTCATTGATATATATGAAAGTTCATATTCTATCCATTTTGATATATATGAAACCTGATATTCTTGAAACTTAGTTATTTGCAATTGAAATGTGATCAAACGTGTTCATTGTGTCTATGTCTTAAAATGTGATCAAATTTGTTCATTGTGTATATGTCTTGAAATGTGATCCAATTTGTTAATTACATATAACTCATATGGCGTATGCTTTTAAACTAGGTTTCTCATATTGTGTATACCCACGTAACCAAGTACTGACACTGGTAATGCTCATATTGTGTATACTTTTAAACTAGGTTGGTCATATTGTGTATACACATGTACACGTACCCAAGTACTGACACCAGTATTGTGGCACTTATGGATGATTCATTAAAACATATGAGGTCATGTTTTCACTACCTAAAAAAGCCTCTCTCAGTTTCGGACAACTCGATTCCATTTGCTTGCGGTGAGATTTTTTCTGTCGCATCAAAAACCATCAAAAACTGTCAATGAAAGGTGGCAACATAGTGCATCTTTCATTCTGATCATCATGGGAATGAACCATCAGCACGAGTGCATCTAGGTGGTTGGGTTTATGCTAGGTGTTCCCTTTTATTTCTCCCCAAGATGTCTGATTGTTCTGAGCCACCTCATAGCTATGCTTTCCCTTGAGCGCTCAAAGTGCAAAAAATAGTCAAACTTTGACGTTGCATAACTCAGAGACCGTGGAACTTATTGACAAGTCATTTAAACATATGGGGTCATGTATTCGCTACCTAAAAAAGCCTCTCTAGGTTTCAAACAACCAACTCCCTTTCCTTGTGGTGAGATTTTTTTTGTCGCATTGAAAACCATCAAAAACTGTCAGTGAAAGGTGGCAACATAGTGCATCTTTCGTTCTGCTCATCATGGGAATGATCCATTAGCGTGAGCATATTTGGGTGACCGTTTTTATGCTAGGTGTGCCCTTTTTTTGTTTCCCAAGATGTTTGATCATTACGAGCCACCTCGTAGCAATGCTTTCCCTTGAGCGCTCAAAGTGGAAAAAATGGTCAAACTTTGACGTCATGTAACTCAAAGACCATGGCACTTATGGATGAGCCATTCAAACCTATAGGGTCATTTAGTCTCTACCTAAAAAATCCTCTCTCTGTTTTGGACAACTATATTTCATTTGCTTGTGAAAGGTGGCAACATAATGCATCTTTCGTTCTGCACGTCATGGGAACAAACCATTAGTGTGAGTGCATCTGGGTGGCTAGGTTTATGCTAGATGTTCCCTTGTTTTTATCCCCAAGACATTTGATCATTCTGAGCCACCTCGTAGCGACACTTTCCCTTGAGTGCTCAAAGTGGAAAAAATGGTCAAACTTTGATGTCATGTAGCTCTTAGCCTAAACTCTTACAACTTTAACCAAGGGTTAAAAGTGGTCTAATATGACCTTATAAGACCTTGTTAAATTAAAAATAACCAAAATTTATCAAAAATCCCAATTTGGCTATATGAAGCCAATGAAGCTGATGCAGAGCATCCACACACACACAATCCACCAATAAGAGATAATATACCCCAACTCACCTACCTAGTAGGTGTGTTTCCTCAACTAGGTGTTCTCACTCTCCTAATTAATCAACATATTTCCTTAACAACAACTCACATTCTCACAAAACAACCTTCAACCCAAGGTTTGGTTCACATAAGACTCTTCACATACCCTTCAAGGTCTCACAACAATCATGTTTGGCTTTTGTTCATTGATTTCCTTTGGACTAAAAAACCTTGGAACCTTTGAGATGTCTCTACACACAAAAATTTCAAACCCCAATGAAACAACAACACCCCTTTATCATGTTTGTTTGCAACAAACCCTTGCAAGGTTATCCTTTCACTATCCTTCCTTGACTATGACACAATAACAGTCATTAATTATCTTCAAAACACATGCACCTTGTATGAAACACACCTGTACACTTATTGGAACAATATAACACATTATTATACATGTGTGTTCCCATTGGTGGGCTTATTAGACCATAAATATAAAAGTTATTACATTTTCTTGTTCACTATTTACCCTAGGACAAGGCTATAACAGTTTTTGACAAAAAATATTAGAACTTCCTCAATATACAACCAAATCAAGTGAAACAAATTGCAAATGGAAGATAACTCATCAATGAATCATTCCAAATCTATTTTCTATCCAAATGAAGAGGAATCAACAAGATTTAAGCCTATGATTGGGCTGTTACACATGAGAATCACAAGAAAAGTGCAACAAATGATAAGTTTCTTATTGAATATCCTTCAATGCATCAAAAATCCTTCAAAAACAACCCTTATTCAACCTTCCAAGGTCTATTTATGCATCTTCAAGGTAGTTACAACTTCCACCAACTATATTTCAAACCATATGTACGTTGGATGCAAAAGATGACAACTTTTGACAACTTTTGTGGAACAATGACAATTTTCACTTTAGACAACCTTATGACCTTTAATCCAATAAAATTGGTCCAAATAGGTGTAAAAAAGCATTACATCACATTTGACATAAATAGACCATTTAGACACCTTAAGCACACTTTGACAACTTTTTGCAATTTTTGACAATTTTGAGCAATTTTGACATTAAAAGCAACCTAAGACTAAACATGACAAATATCACAAATGTATTTATAATCAAATGGTACAAATTTGGGCTCTCAAAATTTGAAAATCAGCCCCATGGTCACTTTTATATATAAAATTTGGCATCTAATATAAATGTTCAAGCTCATTACTATTTATATATACAAAATTTTGCATCAAAACATTTAAATTACAACTCGTTGTTTTTTTATACAAAATTTAGCATCTAGATATGCACATTATAATTCATTGTTGTTTTTTAATACACAATTTAGCATCTAGATATGCACATTACAACTCATTGATGTTTTTATATACAAAATTTGGCATCTACATATGCACATTGTAGCTCATATGCATATTATATGCTCATCCAAAAAAGCGAAGTTACAACATTTCACAAAAGATATGTACAAAATTGTCAAAATTATTCTACCATATTGTATAATTATTCTTATAGATGGTCCAAAATCAATCAAGTGAACCTCTTGGATCAGCTCTAGCCCTTAGTGTCTCAAGTATTGCCTCATAGTCAGATTCACAAACTTTTCACTAATCCTTGTTAAGAGGTCTACCATGATATTTAATCAAATGAATATTTGTTTCAACAAGAAGGTTTGAGTAATGAAGAATATGTCTATGTGTCTCAAAGTCCTCAAATAACCAGGCGTTAGAATTTTTGATAGGATACCTGCATTTTATAGAAGGATAAGTTAATGTCAAAATCAATACAACGACTGATAAATAAATGATTTTAAGAGGTCTCAATACAACTCGACACAACAATCGTACCTTCTAAGCCATTTCCCTGTAACAACAATGGATCTTATTGGGTACTCAATACCCTCTCCATCAACCACTATAGAAGTCAATTTATTTTTGGCCTCAATACAACAACACAAAAAGTAATATGTTCCTTCTTCATTGTTCTCATCTGCAATAACTACATATACATGACCTGCATTTAATAGAAGGATATAAGTTAATACCAAAATTAACATAAGTTAATACTAATAAATTGAGCTTAAAATTGATTTTACCCAAGTAACAAATTGCAACTCTTTACCTGGTTCAACTATGTCTGATACATGGTCAAAATCCATTGATGCTTCAATCGGGTTCATTTGCAGTACTCTAGGAAGTTGATATGTATCTAGGGTTTGCAAAGGTCTACAAGACCATTGGTCAACCCACTCATTTGATTCACATTCATCCTACACAAAATGCATACATGAAGAGAAAAAGCATGCAACCTGTCTAGTATAAATAACTAGTGATGTTGCATTTGAATTTCTAATTGAATGCATGTCACTTGATCTTGTAAGTGTACAACAATCTAGATAGTTTTCAATGTTAGATTCACGTATTAACCAAAAATATCTAGAAACCATATACTTACCTACATTACCTAGTCCCATCATAGAGTTACACCATTGCACCACCTTCATACTTCAATTTATCTCTGGTAAGAGCTCTTTTCATACATGCTCCTACACCATCATGCTCTCCCTTTCCATGCCCCACCTCAGTGAAATTCCAAAAATGTTGCACACCACTTGTCACATGCATCCTAGTCAACCAGTAGAACATCCTTGCATTCTTGAATTGTACGGTGCAATTGTCTGACCATATTAAGTGTTGGTTGTGTCTTATATCTCTTTCCCTTAAACTATCATAGAATATTGTAAATCATCCTTGCACAAACTCTGAGGAATGAGTACGATCATCACTGATATAGAAGTGATATTCTCTTATAACCTTTCTATCCTCATCAGTGCTATCATGTGCATCCATGAATGCTATGTGTACAAAAATTGTAACTTGTGTAGAGTGGTAATACATAGATTGTACTTTATTTTGCATCTTTAGTGTATAATTCTCTGTAAAATCAATGAAAGAGACAATAGTGCCGAGGGGGAAAGTGTCCTTACAAAACTTGAATTGCTCATCTAACCACCTAGCTCTATGTGTGTGACCTATGTACTCATACACTAGTTTCTCTTGAAACATCTTCATAAAATCTGCTATGCATATATCCCTTTTCACTAACTCACACCTCTTTAATTCTTTTCCATCTTTAACACCATATGTGACTGACTTGTATTTTCCAATAGAAACTAGTTTCTTACCAGTTTCATGTGTGCTATCCCGATGTAGGCATCTATGCAACTATTGCAAACCACCACATGTAGGACAAAAACCTCTCAAACACATCATCTTATAGTAAATGCACCGATCATTTCGTCTACATAGTACACTTGAAATAAATTCTCTCAGTGACTTAGGAGGTGCTTGTAGGCCACATCCTGCAAAACATCGTTAGTGTGCAAAGTACAACATATATAGCGATAAATATCATAATGAATGGAAAATTCAACATGGACCCTACAACAACATGTAGTACGTGCATGGTTAATCTTAACATAAAATGGTTTTGTCATCTAAAAAAATCGTTGACTAATTTTAATCTAAGGAAAGCTTTGAAGAAACCTTTCATAAAATTGTGTTTGAGTCATATCTAAATAGTGTTTTGGATGTGGCTCACGATTTCTAATTCCAATTCGCCTTCTAACAACATCTCTTTGGTTGGGTGAAACCCTTGTGTTGTCATCCCAAAATTGCTCAATTAATGTTCTTATTGCATCAACAATGACCTTGTCCTTGCATGGGAGTCTTTTTGAGAATGCCCAAAGATAATTAATGTTAGGATCCTCAATTTTCTCTCACCTATCTAAGGAATGGTGTAATGTGGTTCTACTTATCCTTAATGACTTGCTTGTTTTTCTTATTAAATGATATTTTTTCATTTCCTTTCCCATTATGGCTGATGTGAGGACACGACGAGTAACATTAGCATCTTTAGTGTGTGATTTTGAATCAATGGCTTGGTATGCATAAAAAATATTTCTCACAATGGTCCTTTCACTATTATTTTCGGATGTTCTTAACCCCAAAATTTTTATTGTCTCTCTAAATTTCATATTTTTAATCATTTCAACAACTAATTGGTATCTTCCACTTTGATTTAAGTTTTCAAAATAGTTATTCCAGATTCTTCTAACCATTCTTCTACAAGTTCTTTCATAAATTTTATCATGCATTGGCTTCACAATATTTTCATCAATGTCTATTAGGAACTTTGGTTTTCTACAAATTATTCTAAGAGGTGTTAAGATTGGTGCATTCTCTTCATTTTCATTAGGTGCATTATGTGCACTGATCACATCAAATTCAAGTGGTATATCTTCTTCAATTCCATTTAACATGTGCATTCACTGAATCATTTTCAAATGGATCATTGCATTCATCATATGCATTTGACTTGGTGTGTGTTGATCATTTTGATTTGGTGCATTCATCATATCAATTTCAATTGTTGAATGTTCATCACTTTCATTAGGTGCATTAGATGACATACCTTCACATAATCTCGTCATACGCTCACTTTGTCTTTCCTTTGTTGCCTCTCTTTTGTTCATTCATTCCTCTCTTGTTCTTTCCCATTGTCCTGCACATAACATCATGATGAAAATCCATAATTATATAACAAAAAAACAACAAATGATCATCATTTTCTTATAATCTAAAGTAATAATGATAAAATAACTTCAAAACCAATCCAAAATACAAGACAAATCAATCATGATCAAAGCAAAAAAATAACAAATGATCATCATTTTGTTATAATCTAAAGTAACAATGATAAAATAACTTAAAAAACAATCCAATATACAAGACAAATCAATCATTTCAAAGAAAAATTGACAAAAAAAATAAAACCTGACTATAATCGTCCCAGAAAACCATGTGCAACAATAGTGGGGCCTTCAAACAACTTGCAATGATGGTTTTTAGGTTGTTGGGACTAAAATATATTAATATTTTCCTATAACCCATATGGTTTATGGAAACCTAATGTGAATGTTCACAATTTCTCATAACCTATGCGGGTTTTGCAGAACTAGAAGTTTTGGCCTTAGTTTTACATAACCCGTATGGGTTATGTGGAACTAGGAACCAAATAGGAAGTGGAGAGAGAGAGAGAGAGAGAGAGAGAGAGAGAGAGAGAGAGAGAGAGAGAGAGAGAGAGAGAGAGAGAGAGAGGTATAGAATAGGATAAGGAGAGGGGGAGGGAGAGAGAGTTAGAGATAGAGAGAGAAGGGGATGGGAAGAGAGGGACAGAGATAGGGAAAGAAAGAGAAGGGAGAGAGAGTGAGAGAGAGGGAGGGAGATTAGGAAAAGGAGAGGGGGAGAGGGAGGGGGAGGGAGAGAGAGTTAGAGATAGAGAGAGAAGGGGATAGGAAGAGAGGGAGAGAGATAGGGAAAGAAAGAGAGGGAGAGAGAGGGAGAGAGAGGGAGAGAGAGGGAGGGATTAGGAAAAGGAGAGGGGGAGAGGGATAGGATAGGATAATGAGAGAGAGAGAATTGGATAGGGAGAGAGAGTAGGAGGAGAGGGTGAGAGACATGAGGTAGAGAGAGAAGGAGAAGGAGAAAAGGGTGAGAAACTCGACAAAGAGAGAAGTGTGAGGAAGAGAGAGAGATGAGATAGAACTCGAGGATAATTAGGGCTCAAAATAGATAGAGACGATGATGGGGAAGGAAGATGAGAGAGAGGAAAAGAAGAGACATGCATGTATACAAACATATATATATATATATATATATATATATATATATATATACAAACATAAACACATATTATATATGTATGCCCATACATATGTGTAGTAAATGCCAAGTTTACAAGCGTACATTATTATGTCTTCATAACCCATACAGGATTTGTGAAACACAAAATAATGGTTTTAGTTCTACATAACCCATACGGGTTATGTAGAACTGTAAATAGTACTTTTTGTTTTTCAAAACCCCTACGGGTTTTGGCTTGGTAAGAGGGTTGGAAAATGACCCTAAGGCTTGCAATCCCATTTTCCCCCCATTTTTTTCCTTTTACAAGTTTTTTCATCTTCCAACATGATTTCTCGACTTCGTCGTCATTAGGTTTACAAATGATCAAGTGGGTATCTCTAAAATTACTACTATTATCTCACATGTCTTCTTAGTTTTCTGACCATATAAATTTCTATTTTTGGACAACATTAGCATAGTAAACTTTAATTTTATTTACGAGTACCTTGACCGTCCTCACAGACATATGTCTACCATTTTTTTAAAAAAATGATATATTTGACAAAATTCAAAATAAATTACATATTATTGTTCTACACTAGATTCTATACAGTTTTAAAAAAAGAAGTTTGTATTTTCAATTATTTTGAAGCAAGTTATGCCCAACGCACGAATAGGTATCAAATTTTCAGGATGCGGTCACTTCAAAAAATCATTAAAAAAAAATACTCATCAAAAAATTAAAAAAAAATACATAACTTCTAGATCTCTCTCTTACCTATCATCCTACCAAAGGGTTTTGCAAATACTAAATCTAACTATATATTTTGTGTAGCGCACGAAAACAACTATGTTATGTTTTTCTGAAAAAAATTAGAAACAATTTTTTGTGCGCAAGAGGTTTGACCCTCTTAATCTTATCCAATTTTAAAAAACTTTAGTAGTTTAGAAACTAGATTTAGAGTACTGCAGTTGTTATTCTATTCTCAACTCCTAGTTTTGAGTGCATGATCTTCAAATATCTCTTTGAAGTTCAGGTTTACCTATTTTTTAAAAAAAGTAGCCACTTATACCCCCTTTTTGTTCACCATCTTGGTGCACTTACCCTAAGACTAGGTCATGATGAAATTAAAGCAATAAACACACGATGACGATCGTGATCAAAGAGATAATTGACAATAATTTGGTATTGATTGATGAAGATCGATGACAAATCAATTGAAGATGACAAAGAGACTGGTTTGATAACTAACAATTGACAAATGATCAATGACTCATTTATCCAAATTGACAAGGATTGACAACTAAGATTGATGACAAATCGATCAAATATTGATTAAAAGTTTGGTTTGATGAAGATTGATTTGATAAGGATTGTCAAAGATCAATGACAAATCAATCAAAAATGACAAAGAGATTGATATTTGAAGATTTGAATCGACCCAAAATAATCCAAATTGATAGTTGATTGATCATAGATGATTGATATTGCAAATGACAAAGACTTAGGATAAAACCCTAATTGACATCAATTAGGGTTACAACAATGTCCAATTGATATGACATGTTGATAATGATCACTACTTAATAATCAAAATTGACATTGACAAGACCCGATTCAAATTCAAGGAAAATGGAATCAAATAGGAAAAGAATGCAAGAGAATGACATGATGTCGACAAATGATAAAGATCGAATGTGCAACATAGAGGAAGTGTCAATAAGTGTGAAAACCATAAAAAAAGTAACATGGATATGTTAAAGTATGACACCACAAGTGTTGACCATTTTTAGATGCTTACATATTGCCCCTCTTTGAGACAATGTGATTTTGAGCGTTGTTTCAAAGAACAATCAAGAAATATGCCCTATACAGTAACAAGGTATATGTATTCCCCCTCAACGAATTGGCTAGAAAATTCCATAAAAGAGGCCAATTGATTGACAATTTTGACAGGAAGCCATTGGTTCTGATGGAATAAAAATCGGAGGTTGAATGCAAAAGATAAAAGCATTGTAAGGTAAAAAAGATTGCAACCAATACAAGGAGAGGGTGCACGTCCATCTAGACACCTCAAAAGGCTATAAAAGGAGGTGAGGGGGTGAAAATGGGTCATTTTTACTCTCTAATTTGGTAGATTTGGAGCCTGTGAGGCCTCACCTCAACTCAGTTTAACATTCAGTGGATTTTATATTTAGACTATTATGGATACTTTATTTTGATGCATTTTGAGACTTAGAACTTATACGATTTCAGGATTTGGATAACATTGCTATGTTTTGATGATTTACTTTTATGATTTATGAGATAGAACACTACATGATTGTTAGATAGTATGATATTGCAATGATAGGTGTCGTTATTAAATTTGCAAGATTTTACTATGATAATAGAACTATGATGTATGGTTTAGTTTATGTGAATTGGGATGAAATTGCTTACGTGAAATTGCTTGATAAAAGATGTATTTAATCTGTGTAGATGAAAATTGTATGCAAGTGATGATGTGTATTGTTATTCCTTTGAATTATATTATATGTGGATATTTGGAAGTACTAATGTGTAAATTGAGATGCGCAGGAAATTTACCATGTGACCATGGAAAATTACGGAGAACCAAACCTAGACTTATGTATGTTCGTAAGCCAGGGGTTGTCTATTTGGAGAGACAACACCCCGTTTGTGTTGTATTTTATTCATAACAGTATATGCTGCATGAGTGTTAAGTGTTATTTAAATTTAATGTGTAAAACCCACAAGAGAAGATTTCATGTTTTATTTTGTAAAAGTGTTTTATTTGTGTCACTTGACACATGTGTGGATTTAAATTTAAATGTTTTATTTTTGTCTCTTGGGGGAAAGTGTTTAACTATAATTTTTCTTAAATAATATAATGTGTTGTCATAAATACTTTGGGAATATAATCTTTGGAGTGGTCAACATATGTTTGACCCGAAAATAAACTTCAGAGGGGTTTAAATTGGGTTAAATGAACACCTAGGGGTAGTTTAATAGGGTTTCCTAAAGCCCATAAGGTATACCTAGGGGTTAGGGGTAATTTTAGGCAAGTTTCTACTTTTAAATGATCTTTTTGACACTTAAAAAATTGGCTTTTTTGAGTTGTGCGAAAATTGAAAAAATTAGAAGTTAAATCTAATTGAGATTTTTCCTATTCGAATGGGAGTCTTTTTGCATTCTGCTTTACTTTCTTTTTTTTGGTTTTTAGAAACTTGTGAGAACTCAGAGGATGAGCTTCTTAAGCAAGATTTGGAAAATTGGGAGGGTAATCACCCACTCTCCATTTTTGGAGACAAGAGAATTTTTGAAAAGAAAAGAATAGTTTGGAATAGAAAAATTGACTAAGGGTAGAAGAAAGAAGATTCGTGGATTGGGCAGCTCTTCCTCAAATATTATACTACCATTGGGCAGATTATGGTTGGTTTGATTATTCTTAAAAAAGTCTATTTTCCTTGTATGTGCTTGAGAGTATGATTGGTGTAAGAAAATCTGTGTTTTGAATGTCTTAATTTAGAATTTCATTTGAAATTTTTGCATTATGCTTTGTTGTGTTTTGGGAGTTTTCTCAAGACCTCTTACTCTTGGGAGAGAGGAGGATCTTGTAGGTGGTAGCAGTGACAACCCTCGAGTGAGAGACTCTCTTTTGAGAGCGATCACAAGGGATCTTTATGTGACCCTTGCTGCATGGCCTGTTTGTGCAATGGGGGTCATAAGGAGGGATATAAGGCTAGAATGCCTTTGGGGGGCATAAGGAATAAGGGGTTGAGATTTTTGATATTTTTATCATGCCATGAGGTGGCTACTTGTTTTCCATATTTGCAGTTCTCCTCAGGGTATTGGTCCACTACCACCCTTAAAAAGGTCACCAACAAAGTGTGGTGCTGTGAAGCCAAGTTGGGAGTGTGTCTGAATCTCTGTGTGTATTTTTGTCTTCTATGTGTTTGCATGTTTGTTACCCATCTAGGGCTTGGTTCTCCGAGCTCGGGGGTGGCTACCAGTTAGCCTAAGCTAGGAGGTGAGCACTCCGTGGTCATATTTGTGATTTATTATGCAGGAAAGTCAAAAGAAAGGAATAGGATAAGAGAAAGGTTACAGAAGATTATTGTTGAAGAAATTTAGATTTATTTGCAGTTATTATTTTTGTTAAAAGAAATACGCCCTCATTCGTTGAAAAGAGAGGCAAGTTGTAATTTTGAAAATAGACATGAGATCTGTTGTTGTAGTTAAATAAAGAAACATCCTGTCAATTTGCAGAATATCGTTAGAGTTGTAAAAAGCTAGATATGCTTCTATTTTCAAAAAAAAAAAAAAAAAAATTGCTTTTTGATTTGCATGCAATAGTTATTTTTTTTGCAATATAAAAATCAGTTTATTTAAATCTGAGTTCTTCTTTTTAGCTAAAAATCTATCTCCATTTTAATTGCAGAAAATCATCAATTGTACTTGCTGTTAACATGTAAATAAAATTAGTTGTTTTATTAGTTAGGAAATCAATAAATGTATTTGGTTCAGAAAAGTAAAATGCTTTCCTAAAATAGTATTTCTTAAGTTTTTTTTAATAAAAAAATAATAAATCTTAGAATTTTGTTTCCTGCATACCCATAGATTACAAATATATAGATTTCGATATAGTTCTGGAAATATATATTTATCCATTAAAACAGACGTAATCCATATTTCCTTCCTACAATGGTATATCAAAATCTTTCATTAGTTTAAGAAAAAAGGGAATTAAAACCATTAGTCATAAATAAATGCATGTAGGAATCATGGGTATATTTTTATATATTTTTGGTATAAAACATGCCTATAAATACCCTGCAAACAAATGAAATGTGAGCCTAAATTTATTTACCATATATATATATATATATATATTTATATTATATATAAATTTTTAAAAAATAAACAAAAAAAAAAAGGCAGGGCCGAGCATTGTGCATCGCACAGTGAATGGCGGCAAGCCGCGCACTGTGCAATGCACAGTGAGCGGCGGTGCCGCGCACTGTGCAAAGCACAGTGAGCGGCGGTGCCGCACATTGTGCAGTGCGTAGTGGGCGGCAAGGCCGAACACTGTGCAGTGCACAGTGGGCGGCCATGGCCGAGCCGCCGCCATGGAAACCCCCGTCACTCCTCAAAAAAAAAACCTGCATCAAAAATATTCATGGCCGCCGCCATGGGGTTTCGGCCCTGTGAAAATTAAATGGCAATCAAGAAAAAAATTAAACCCTAGCCTGGGTAGGGCTAGGGTAAATGAAATAAAAATAATATGTTAGATTAATTTAGTTTAGAGTCATTTAAATTAAAAAAAAAGAAAATCCCTAATTAGGGTTTTCATGAGTTTAATTTAAAAGTTGTGGAAAAGAAATTTATAATTAAAATTGGTTAGGGTTTTCATTTTGATAGACGTGGGAATTTTAATCCTAGTTAATTATTTTATTAAATTAACTAATAGTGAAGCCTTGATTAAATAGAAAAAAAAAGGGAAATTAATTCCTTGAAAGCTAAATTGATTTTTGGAAAGATAATTTTCCTCATCGAATAACGTCTTTTAGAAAATTAATTTGACACTTTAATCAATTAATTTAATTAATGATTTAAAATGAAATTTAGACAATATGGCTTTATGGGAGATCAATTCTTATCTTCGTCAACCCATTTAAATGAGTTTAATAAATTAAACTAACGACTTTATTTGATGAGAAAACAAATTAAAACTTTTAGTTCCACAAATGAATTTTAAAATTAAGTTTTGATACTTAGTTAGTATCATAGTTGGAATGATCTTTGTTATGGCCAACATGTTAACGCATGTCATGATAGCAAACCATGTTAATTAAATAGTTGTTTTAAAAAAAAAAAATCATTCCGTTTTTGCCCTAAATTTTGGGCATGACAGAGCCTTGGAGCAAAGGAGGTTGTAGCAAGATGGTGAACATTCTAGTGGAGGATCACCTTGGAGAACGTGTACGCACTTTCAGACGCTCAGAGGGCACGAGAGCATAGGTCTGAGTTTTGTACTTCGATGCTTTTGATATATATATATATATATATATGATATGCAGTAATGATTATGAAATGCATTTTGTCTATTATCCATATGATGTCATGTATGAATATCCTATATGTGCTTTATGTAATTCCATGAATGAAAAGTGAACTTTTCTTTGTTCTTTTATGTTTACGTAATACAATAAGTAACGACGGAATGCAAATGCTTTGTTTTGTTTTTTATGTGATGCAATAAATAATTATGATATGAAAAATCGACCAATTGATGTATGCAAGATGCAAATTGTTTTTGCGTACCAAAGCACTAGATCACACTGACTGCAATAACTAATGAAAGAACTCTTAGTAAGAGAAAATTAGACAAAGAAAAATTAGTAATGAAGAAAAACTTGCTTTCACGAATGTGAATAGTAGGTGAGAACCTTTATTTGATACGACAAAACGGATGTGGTGCACAATGGCAATGAAGGCCATGGCAATAATGCAATCTGTTTGCACAAAAAAAACATGTTACAAACAAGGAATGGTTTGACCATCCTAAGATATTATGTGTGTCAAAGGTTGAGGTATGTGTGAAAGCCACAATGGGAATGTGCCAACACAAACACCCAAGATATACTTTCTCCAAAATGTTATAAAACAACCCACAAACAAAAATTAAAACCAAGAGACCATGAGCCATCTCAGCCACTCTAAATCACTTAGTGACATCATCGAGTAACATAAGAATATGATCAAATATAAATCAGTGAAAGATAAGACACAAATCCAAACAAGTCAAACAACCATTCTAATCTTCATTGTCAAAGTGGATAGTGTTGTCGTTGAATGGTAGGACGATCATCCTAATTGGTTTCAAGGAATGTAGTACCTCATCTAAGATAGGACACAGTCTAGTTTTGATTATACCACACCCTATAGAAGACCCATGATAATGTGGATGTTGATAGTGATTGATGCGACAATTTTGATCAGTTTGAAGGCTTACTTGATTGAACAGTTCATCTATTGATACGTGACGCACAATGGTTATCATGTTTTATGTCTAATGTCTGCTAAAATGTATGTCTATGTACAAAAGGGATAGTTTATTGATGGAATGAAAATGATTGTTTTTGGATTTTGGGTGTTTTCAAATTTTTAGAGTTTTTGAACTTTTTGATTTTTTTTGTGCTTTTTTCAAGACATTTTACAATTTATTTTTTTGATTATTTCAAGACATTTTTTTCAAATTTTTTTATGCTTTTTAGAGGATCATATTTTATTTTTAGTGATTTTTTCAAGACATTTGATTTTTATTGATTTTTTCAAGACATTATTTGATTTTTATGATTTTTTTCAGGACATTATTTGATTCTATAAATTTTTTGGACTTTATTTGATTTTTAGTGATTTTTTCAAGACTTTAAGCTATATGCATGTCATGGCTTTTGATTTGTTCATGATGATAACTTCGTAAAATGATCATGACAAGGGACTTGCCCCCAACTAAGGTCAAATTTATATACAGTGACCAAGACAAATTTATGTACAGATTGGCAACTGGAGGGAAAATGACATTCAATGTTGACCAATCACAGACCTAGATAAGGACAAAGGGTCAAATCAGAAAGGATGGGAGTGATAAGGCTTTTCGTCATGTAGGACATGCTGCAGATAAAATAAAGATAGACAGCAAAGCAATGACTTTTCTTACGCGTGGCACCTATTTGCAAATTTTTCACCATGGTACTTGCCCAAAGCGCCTATTTGTCAGGTTTTCACTAGAGGACGAATGATTTTTCTTTACCTTTTTTGTCATTTTTCACATTTTTTACTTTTTTTTTTAATTTCACACAAGGTGCCTATTTGCCAAGTTTTCACCAAGGTGATGATTTTTTTTCTTTTTCAACCTTTTTGTATATACATGTGGATTGTTGGATCAATCATGGAAGAATGTACTATGATATGTTTTGGCTCCCCATTTTCTCCTAAAGTGGATTGATTTAACTATTTTAGATTTGAGTGACTTATTTTGTGTAATATTGCTTATTCTATTTTGGTCGACCCTTAATTAGGTTTTCAATGTTGTATCTCATATTTAAGATGTGCGCATGGATGAATTATGTGTGGATGAGAAGTAAATTGTGTGAGAAGTGTATGTGAATGATTTACAAGCAGATTTGAGTTTGTGGTGTTCCAAAAGTTAGTTTGAGAAGAGCTTTGAAGGCGATATATTCTGCAAGACAGTGTGTTGTGATAGTGAAGAATTTCATGATCAGGATAATCTTTCTCAATTTTCATTTAGGTTGATTCAATTGCTGAAGGACAATTTCATGATCAAGATAATCTTTCTCAATTTTGATTTAGCTATTTCATTTTTTGTTGAATGATAGTCATTCCTTCGGCAGTAGTCTACATCTTCACCTGAAGAAGTGTTCTTCAGTTGTGCAATTCCTCTTTGTATCTTGTCTCAAGTTGTGTGCCTTAGTTCTAGAAGTCTCTCAGGTGTTGGTGCTCCTTGGTTGTATGCCTAAAATATTGTAAACACTGTTACTCATATTGTGAGTTGGATTCTCGCCATCTTTTTCCCTATTTGGGTTTTTCAAGTAAATTTGATGTTCATGTATTGATGTTTTATGTTTAAGTGATGATGGTTAATGTGTTATTGATAAATAAGTTGATGTTGTTGATTAATATTTAATTTTGAAGTTTCGGACTAATTCACCCCCCCTCTCTTAGTCTTGTTGGGTGTTCAACAGTACATGTCTTTGTGTGTGTGTATACTTATAATATGTATATATGCATTAATTTGTTGGTATTTTGATGATATTTAATTGTGATTGTCATTGATGGACACATACTTATTTTATGTATGAGTTATTCTCAATTGGTAATATGTGTTGTGTTGTTCACACCGGTACTATATACCATTAAATGTATAGTCTTTGTTTGTAGAAGACTATCGGTGTTTTGCAAAATATGCTTACCGGTCAAAGCATGACCGAAGACCTCAAGTGGTAGAAGGATCCCTAGCAGGAGTTAATTTTTGATCGGAGCACTATGTTCCAGTTTACCAGTCTTCGTTAACTGGTAATTGATATACTATTCTAAACTGGTATAATTGTAAAGTGTGATGAGTTATTATCCACCGACACTTTGGCCGTGTTTCTGTGTCGTGTTACCAAATGTGTCTAGATGCATTGTATCTAGGAAATTGTAGTCTAGTCTTATTGAAATGAAATGAAATCAGATTCCTATATGAGGACATCATATCTAGGGTTTTAGGAGAGTTGATATGTGTAAGTGTTGAAGAAAAGATTAGGTATGTGCGAAATGGGTATCTCACTATAGAGATTGTGAGTGCAAAGGTCAGAAGACTGAAGTAATGCTGCAATGTATTAACAAAGAACTATCAAGGATCTAATCAAGCATTATGTGTGACTTTCTAGATCAGTCACTTGTTGATTACTAATCTCTTCGACAAGTCTGAAACCCTTAACCGGGTAGCCCAGCCAAGCCTTTTTGTAAATCCTCTAACAAGGTGGTTCACAGTTGTGGATCTGAAATCCTTTAACAGGACTTATCTCCTAACAGAGATCTGGATTCCTAACAAAATTTGTTCCAGTGAAGAACATTGTAAGACCTTAACTAGTCTAGTTACTATTCTACATATAGGTGACTTGTGAGTTTTACTCACCGTGGTTTTTCCCATTTGAGTTTCCACATCAAAATATCTTGTGTTATGGTGATTGTGCTACTGTGGGTGAATGCTCTATTTTCTATTTGGCTTGTTTATGTTTTAACGGGTCTATTGTTTAAACTACTACACCGGTCTGCAGTAAAATTGTTTAAGAGTTTGGTTAAATTGTTAGGCATACTATTTCACCCCCCCCCTCTTAGTATTCATCAATTGGTATCAGAGCCAACCTTTCTATAAGTCTAACCACTTGGAAGGAGATATGGGGGAATACAAAATGAGGAAACTCACTCACCATCTTACTGAGTCTGAGAGAGCCTATGATGAACTCAAAATCAAGTATAAAGCCTCTTTAGCCAAGAGAAGAGACCTTGTTGAGCAATTGATGGAATTTACTAAAAACAACTCTTCCAATGAAGCAGACATGGAGGCACTAGTCGGAGAAGTGGAGAAACTAAATGAATCCAAAACTAACCTAAGGAGGGAGTTGGAAGGACTAACTATCAGGATGAGTCAGGAGCTAGAAAATATAATAAAAGCTGAAGATTTAGTGAAGGACAAAGAGTGTGAAATCTCTAAGTTGAAACAAGAGATTGGTACCATCACCGCTCATCTACAAGAGGGTAATGAAGAGAAAGAAAAAATACAAGTAGACCTAAATGCTGCTATCACTCAGAATGAAACCTTGATGAAAACCAATGATGCTCTTTCCAAGGAACTTGCTGAGTCAAAGGAGATTATTGCAAAGTTCAATTGGAGTGCTGCTAAGCTGGAACAAAAGCTAGAATCAGTGAAGTCATCAAAGGATACCACCGAACTTGGTTTATCTGCATATGAGGAAGGTGAAACCTTTGGAGCCAAGAGTGATGCACCAAAGGAGCAATCAGCACCTAAGAACAACAGCAAGAGAAAAGGTAAGCCAAAATTTAAACCTGTATGCTTCAACTATCATAAGAAAGGACATATTGCCAATGTATGTAGGAGCAAGGCTTAGAATAATTTTCCTTACATGCAAAACAATGTGGCTAGAACTGGTAGATTTAATGGTCACTATTATGCACGCAACAAGTTTGGGCATAGAGATTTTGAGTGTACGTCGGTTATGAACAACTCTGGAAGTTATACACCAAGATCTAAGGGAGTTGTCCTAGAACCCAAACCGGTACAGATACTATGACCACTGGTCAAATGGTTATGGAGTGGCAAACAGTCGGAGGGCAACCTGTTTGATCTATCGTGGTAGTGGTCACACTACTGCAACATGCAGAAGGAAGAATGGAAATGTGAACACCGGACCATGGAGAACACCTAGAATGGTATGCTATCATTACAACAAATCGGGACACACTTCTAGAGCATGCAGACTGAGAAAGAATCCATTAGGAGACATACCGATCGACCCAGAAGGGAATATTAATGTTGAAACCATTCAGGCAGATACGGATAAAACTTGGAAAAAGAAATCTAAAGAGAAGCCACAAGATGTACCAGTTTCTGCACCTAGTGTGGAGATCCCTGAACTAGCAAATTGAGCTTCAAAAATATTAGGGGGATCATATCGGTAACAATGTTTCAAACCCCCAGAGTATATTGGTAAAGTGCCTTTATCAGTATTGGTTACCTATTGACCAAGAGAAGAAACGAAGTGGTAAAAGGTAAAGTTAGGGTTTGTGCCTTAACAATGATGTATTTATTATGGTAGGTAGGAACTTATTTAAAAGTGACTTTTGTCGTCATTTTTACTTACCTATTTTCAAAGAGAATTTTTCTATCTTGAGCAGAGCAACAAGAGCGCTTCATCTTGCATTCAGAAAGAAATCTTGCACAAGATTTTGTAGCCATTTCAAGCTATCAGTTTGGAAGTCAGATTGGTAAAGTAAGCTTCTGAAGAAGTGTTTTGTTCTTGACATCGATAAACCCTAGTTCAGAGTGTGAAGGTATATCTCGTTGAAACATTCTTGTCATTTGGAATCTTCTAGATATGGCTTCTGCATCTAAAATTCCTTCTAGTTCTACCAAACCTAAGGAATCATCTGAGTTTCTTAGAAAGAAGATGAAATATAATGCCCTATCTCAAATTCTTGTTGGAGTCATTATTGAAGGGGATGTCTTGGGATATATTGATTGCAAACTAGAAGACCTAGGGTCCCTAGTGATTCACTCCTAGCTGAGTCTGTTCTGTGGAGATGATAAGAAGATTAAACCTAAGTACATCATAATCAAGAAGAAGAAACTACACAATGCAGTATATTTTCTCAAGGATTTTACAGAAGAACACATTAGGATTATCCTAAGTAGGGTTCATGGTGATAAGATGTACATTGAGAGAACCCATGATATTACACCGGAGGTAATTCATGTCATGATCAGTTTCTGCAATGTTGGGGAAGTCCCTGTTCTTTGAAAGATCACCAAAACCAAAGTGATTGAGTTCACCAGTTCTATGAGCGACCAATGGGCAATGACTGTTAACACCATAAAACATGACTTGGTGAAATATGCGTGCATGGTAATCAGGTATAGAGTATTCTATGTTAGCAAAATGAATTTTGTTCCTACAGTTGCGGTGCATGCCACTTATAGGATGATCAAGGAGAATGCAAAATGTGACTTATGTACCTACATGCAGAAACAACTCATGGAGAACCTGAAGTCCATCAAAGTAGACAAAACATTGAGTTTTAAGTTCGGACAGCTTCTTGTCGATTTATTTTTCTATTTTCAAGTATATTTTCCTAGAGTTGGTGATGTTCAATGGTCAAGTGACCTATCAATTTCCAGGCAAATAAAGGAGAGTCTACAAGTAGTGGTAACTACGTATCCGAAGACTCTAAACAAATATTTTGATGAGTTTAGACTAAAGATGAACCAAAGAATGAGAATATCTGGTGATATAGTTAAAAAATATGAAGATGATATATGTTTCACAATCAAAATAGATCATTGTATAATGGAAGCAATTGAGCCAAGAGAAGATGAAGTTTAACCTATGGGCTATGAAGTGGTAAATGATATACTGACAGGGTATGCCTCTACCCTACTTGCTTCACCATTGGATCCCAAGATGAAGATAACCAACACTTACTTCGAGAGGATCAAACCTATTGAGGTACCAAAGTAGAAAAAGAGTAAAGGAGTGCCATCGGTATCGACACCGGTTACATCTACTGCCAGTCTAAAAGTGACCAAGAGGTCACCAGCCAAAAATAAACCAAAGGCTATTCCACCAATGGTATTCGAAAGGAAGAGAAAAACTAGGAATAACTCACCGGATTCAAAAGGCATTGAACCAAAGGTAGAAATGAAGAAGAAAAGGCAATCAAGCAAGAAGACGAAGTCAACTGGTAATGTACCAACAACCTCTGCACCGGTAAATAAAGCTATTTTCTCTTACAAGCCTATGATACATTGTCAAAGGACCATAAAGAATATTAGAAGGAAAGTTCTTGATGATTTAAAAGAATATTTTGATGATTTCAATGATAGTGAAAAGGAGGATGTTGAACAAGAACTTATTAAATATTTATGTAATAATGATCAATCACCTACCGATATTAAATCAGTTACTTCTAAATCTTTGTATGATTCTTTGGACAATAAATGGTACATTGCCATTGAAAAGGAACAAGAAATCAAGGAGAAAATTTTTGCTCAATATTTTCCAGATGCCTCCAATTCAGAATTGTTTGAGATTATTGATAAGTACAAAGGCATCTTCTTCATGTGAAGAAGAAGACTTCAGCTACTCAAAGGCAAAACTTCTAAAGGACAAAAGGACACCCATCTGCAAATTAAGACAGCTATCAAAATGCAAAAAGTGTCCGAAGCTAATCGGTAGGCTAAGCAAGAGCCTGACATATCCACAACCAAACTGGATGAAATCTTTGACATTCTGGGTGAAAGAGTAGTAGAACAAAATGACCCCATTGATGTTGATGCACTAGATGTTGAAAATACTACTCAAGAGAAGGAGAAAGCTGAAAAGGAGAGAGTGGAGAAAGAAAAAGATGAGAAAGCGGCAAAAGAGAAACTAGAAAGAGAAAAATAAGAGAAAGAGAGAGCAGAGAAAGAAAGACAAGAGAAAGAGGAGAAGAAGAAGGAAGAGGAGAAGAAGAAGGAAGAGGTGAAGAAGAAGGGGGAAGAAGCAAAGAAAAAGGAAGAAGAGAAAAAGAGGGAAGAAGAGCAGAAGAAAGAGGAAGAGAAGAGGAGAGTGGAAGAGGAGAAAGAGAAGGCCACCAAGGTAGCCCAGTAAAAAGAAGAAGAGGAGAAGAAAAGACAAGAGGAGATCAAGGCAAAGGAAGAAGGATAGACACCCAAGGAAACCGAAGATCAAGCCAAGAAGGTTGATCCCACCAGTCCCACCGATTTGACTCTTGCCTGTCTGACTCAATTGGTTAATGAAAGTGAGCTACTAAGGAGCATTCAACTAGCACAGGTCAGATTGGAAGAACTGAGGAAAAAGAAAGAACAAGATGTCATTCAGTTTGTTGTTGACACCCTTTCCAATCTAATCCCCGGTACTAACCTTCCTAGTATCGATTCCTCGTTGGATAAGCTAAAACTTCTTTGCACAATAGTAGATAATCAAGTACAATCTTTAGAAGATGCTGCCCATATTTCTGCAGAGAAGAAGCATGAAGAAGCTCTGAAAGTTTCATTAGTAAAGAAAATGGACGCAGACAGAGCAAAACTGCTTAAGCACAAGGATGATATAAGTTCAGCTATGGGTGAAGGTAACCTACTCTTGAGCAAAATCTGCCAACCTCACCTATTTTTTGAATATTCTCTAAAACAAAAGAGTCAACTCCAATCAGAGTTACATAAGTATATCAACAACTTCAAATTGCCATATGACCTATTCATAATGTATGGACAGACTGTTCATACTCACCAGCATTAGATTGCAAAGCTTGACTCAGAGATATGCAATCAGACTCCAGATCTGCAGGAGCTCTAGTTGCTTCTATTACCAAAATTGCAGGTTCTTCAAAAGTGCTTCCTGAACTTGGAAGCTATTACTGTAACACTGGAGATGAGCACTATTGATGCAATGGAAGAATTAGCCTTCTATATGAAGACCGAGAGTGAAATTGTTGCCTCACTTCTTGATTCATGGTCTTTAGACATGAAGAATTTTATGCAAAACTTTAAATCTCTTTTTGAGAAGTTTTACTCTCTATTGTCATGAACATATACTCTGTTTTTATATTATGAAAAAAAAAGGGAATATTTTGTATTACTTTGTCATTGTTGGCAAAGGGGGAGTAGTATTAAGATTTTATGGGGAGCAGTATTGAAAATTTCATGCACATACTTGTAATTTTTGCAAAGGGAGTAGTGTATATGCTTAGGGGGAGTAA